>NW_009715672.1:26126-175660 GCF_000703405.1 Apaloderma vittatum | reverse complement strand
AATAACATGATAGATGTTAGTGATTGTTTTGAGAAATACGTTCCTTTTTTCCAAATTAGAAAGACAGTATACATGGGTTTTTTTATTCTTTATGAAAGTTATTTCAGAAGATTTTGGGACCTAAAGCTGAAGAAGAATATATTTTAGCAGTCCTGTTTTCAGCTGTAATCAACGTATTTTGCAGGGAACTGACAGGCTATCGCACAAAGTAGAAAATATTTTGTTTCATTAAAACAACAAGAAAAAAATGTGTCTTGCTAGAAGAACATAACCATTAGAAAATACTTTCAGTAACAGTAAATGGATATAAAATATTTTTAACAGAATCATTTACCTTTTCAAATTGTTTTCTTACCTGTCTTGTGAGACAGTTAGATGAGAATTTTGAAGTGGAGTTAGTACTTCATTGGCTCAATGGTTCTTGATGGGATTTTGGTTCTCTTGATTTCTCTACAGTAGTGGGGCAGGTCATGCAGCAGAGGCAGCAGGTTTCTTATGTGAGATTCTGAGGGAAGATACAGGGATACAATACCAAATATCAAAGGTTTTCTTAGTGCATTGGGATGCTAAGGAGGAAACATAGATGACTTCTGGCAAGTGTGATTGCTTTTACTACTGCTACTCATTATTTGTACCAGATGAGAAAATAAAACAAAGAAAGAGGCAGATTAAAGAGGTGTGATACTGTTGCGTTGTGTTACTGATGAACAGAAGCTACAAAGAAAGTTTCAAGAAAGAGGAGGAGAAAGTTTGGACATGGACTCAGAATGTTTCATCTGTGAAAGTCTCATTCGGTGAATTTGGATTCGCTGTAAATTTCCAGTCTCGCTCTGAAAAAGATATTAAACTGGTGATACCGAGCATACTTTCATAGAAAATAATATTTTGCTCAGAAATTATTTTTTTGGATTGCTGTGATTTTTGTCTTTCTACCTCTGTGTCAAGGGAAAATGCTTTAGTCCTCCTTTCACTTGAATGAAATTTTATTTCAGTTCTGGTTGATTAGCTCTTTGTGAGGAGAGACACTCTATTTGGTCAGAGTAAACCCCTTTGCTCTCTAGAACACCACGCAGGCATTTATATGTGAACAAGTTGCCTCTGGTCTGAGCTGCTCTGTTGTGCAAAAGAAAAGCACCAGGACTTGTACATTCTACCCAGTGATGCTCTGGCTCACAGCTTCCAGTTTTCTCTGAAAAAAACCCCACCAGCAACTTCTTAGATGAGTTCTCACCTGTCCACCAGGAGCCAGCAGATCATTCCCTCGTACCTGTGCTCTGCTGCTTCTGCGAGAATCCTGGTGTTCCTGAGGAAGCCCTCAGGAGCCCATTTGCTCTCTGACAAGCCCAGAGGGCTGTGTAATAACATTTAGTAGAAGTTCAAAGCTACAAAGGGGAGCGGTGAATTCACTCTGCTCTCCTCAAGCTGTGACAAGGCTCCTTTTGACTAAAAAACAATGGCTCTTCGTACCTGTGCTCTGCTGCTTCTGCGAGAATCCTGGTGTTCCTGAGGAAGCCCTCAGGAGCCCATTTGCTCTCTGACAAGCCCAGAGGGCTGTGTAATAACATTTAGTAGAAGTTCAAAGCTACAAAGGGGAGCGGTGAATTCACTCTGCTCTCCTCAAGCTGTGACAAGGCTCCTTTTGACTAAAAAACAATGGCTCTGTTGAGGGTTAAGGCTGGACTGACCACTGAACGCTGATAGATGCTCTCTAACCCTTCTCTCTCCCCAAGAGGAAAGGGAATGAGGCAGAGGGACTTACAGATTGGGGAAAAAAACCCAAAGTATCTTTAATAAAACAATAATGAAAATAATGAACTATATGCAAATAACATACCAAACTGTCCTGGGTTTAGCTAAAACCCAGTCCTATTTAGTGATTTTTACTTTTCAGTTTTAGTTTCTTCTAAAAGACTGCACTTTCTGAAGTTAGCAGCATGTTTTTGTAGACAGTGCCTGCCACTAGCAGTGATGACACCTGATGTTTACAGTTACTGCCCGGGACTGGGATGCAGACAGGCTCTGGCAGAGGGGAGCTGGATACAGCAGCTGGATTCGGGAACTTGGGATCGGGATCAAAGGCAAAAGAATGGACAGAGTCCTCCTTGTATGTCGACCACTGAAGAAGAGAGCTTAAGCTCCATGATCCCTCAGCTTTATACCGAGTATGATGTGTACAGAATGGAATACTCTTGTTGGTCACCTGCCCTGTCTGTAACTCACTGGAGGTGCAACCTTTTACCTCCTTGTGACTTCTTTACTTCCCTGAACCTCCAACATGGGGTACAAGATCCAGCAGTGACTTTGCTCACTATAGGAGCAAGTATAAGCAAGACCTTCTCTGCATACCAGTCCCAGGCAGTAACTCTAAACATCAGGTTTATAGCAGACCCTATCTGCAAAAACATGCTGCTGACTTCAGAAAGTGCAGCCTCCTAGAAGAGACTGAGCTGGATAGAATTGGTTCTATTCTAGCCTGAGCCAGGACAGGCTCATCAAATGGAGAAGGCAGAGAGTCCTTTGTTTTGCCTCCTGATATTTTGAGTAGTACCTTTAAGCCGCTTCTGCATTGCTCTGCACTTAATGGGCTGCTTGCTTTTGAATATGAATTTTACAATGGCAGGAGGAGCCTGAGAAGAGTCTCAAGGAGAAAGGAACAATACATATTCATCTCACTGGTACAAGTTTGCTATCCTGACTTGGGGAAAGCTTTGACAAAAAGGATGTTTTGATCAAGCCCTCTTCTTCTCAAGCATGTGCCAGTGAAATGCAGCAGATTTTACTTTGCCTTATTAAAATAAGAAACTAATTTGAAAATATTTGAAATATGTTATTCTTTTAGGATGTCTGGAGATTTGGGCCATATGTATTGTAAGAAAATAAGCTGACGTGGCATGTTCAAATGAAAAAAATTCAGATGAATTCTGTGATGCTGGCAGTTTCTAGAGTGTTGGGTGGTCTGTTGCAGTATTTACATGAGCGCTATGGGAATCTTGTAGTGATGACTCAGATTCAAGTACTGCTGGCTTGCAAAGAGAAAAATGATCAGTTATTGATTCACAACCTACAAGTGGACAAGAAACAGAAGCCAGACTTTCCTTCCAGCAGGACTGCTGTAGTTCTGTAATGCAATGCAGTTCTAAGTCCTGACTATTCAGACCCTAGCAGAATTTCCCCTCTATCCAGCTTTATTAACCTTTATGAGAAATATATATGTGGCTGCCAGAATTACAGCTGAGGCCTGTGACTGGTAGTTTTTTGCCTCTTCCTGTTGCACATATAGGGAGCTGTCACAGTTCATAGCTTATCTTTGCTGCTCTGCGACAGCAGCTGCCCACTGAGGCAGGGATCTGTGCCACCAATTTTACTTCATCGGTCTCTCAGCATTTCAACAATCATCCATAGCACCTGATCGTGATCTGGCTGCATCCAGCTCCAAATCCACAATTTACATATAGGCTTACATTCATAGGATCATAGAATCATTTAGATTGGAAGAGACCTTTAAGATCATCGAGTCCAACAATTAACCTAGCAATGCCACGTCCGCCGCTAAACCATGTTCCTAAGCACCACATTAAATACCTCCAGGGATGCTGACTTCACCACTTCCCTGGGCAGCCTGTTCCAATGCTTAACAACTCTTTCAGTGAAGAAATTTTTCTTGATGTCCAGTCTAAACCTCCCCTGGCACAACTTGAGGCCATTTCCTCTTGTCCTATCATATATTGGCTGAAGAGACTAATCCCCACCTCGCTACAACCTCCTGTCAGGTAGCTATAGAGAGTGGTAAGGTCTCTCCTCAGCCTCCTTTGCTCCAGGCTGAACAGCCCCAGTTCCATCAGCAGCTCCTCATAAGACTTTTTTCTCTTTTGCCAGCTTTTTTGCCCTTCTTTGGAGACCCTCCAGTGCCTCAATGTCTTTTGTGTAGTGAGGGGCCCAAACCTGAACACTAGATTTGAGGTATGGCCTCACCAGCGCCAAGTACTGGGGGAAATCTGCAGTCTTACCCATCGTACCAACACCAGCCCCACTGACAGGCAGTGGTTCATACCCCCTCATCAAAAGGGTTCTGAACATCTGTGTCCCATGTCCCTGCAGCTGTGCTAGTCCAAATCCTGCAGCCTGCCTGCAGCTCCAGCAGCGTGGCACATAGCGTGGTGCAGGTGTATACACCGGACTGTGTGCAGAGAGTGCTGTTCATTGGGATATCTTAACTGTGGTCTGGGTCCTGCTGCTAAAGGTATGTGTCGAGGGCTGGGAACTTGAGGTTTCCAAGCTAGCTGTGTTACGTAACAACCTTTCAAATACTGTGTTTACTGAACACCAGAGAGATATTATTACAAAACAGGAGACAATGCCTGGGGAGTGGCCCCTCTCATCCCAAGCTTTATTGTCTGTCTGTCTTCAGAAGAAAAGGTTGAAAGGAGACTGTGTAGGGCAGAACTATGAACTAAGCCTTCCTTCTTGATCAGCGCAGTGCACTGTGAGTATGCTTTAGCCTGTGTTCTGGTAGTGTTTGACATTGTGGTGAGAGGTGTTGGGGATCTTTACGGGTGATACACAGAATGAGGTAGCTGGTGATGTCAGCAGATGGTTACCTGGTGCATGAGCGAGGGAGTATGCTGGAGCATTTCTAGGAGCTGGGATCCAAGCCATAAGCAGGTGCTGTGCTGTTTTACCTCTCCTGAATAAAGCAGTGAATATAGCCACAAGCCAAGCTGAAAGCCAGTTCGTTACAGAAAGTTCTGTTGGGAAGAATGGAGTGAGGCGTGTGGGTGTCAGTTCAATTCTTGACAAATTGGCTGAGCCTAGAACATTTCAAATAAGGCAGGCAGCACAGCAGCAGGACTTCTGTGAATTGCCACTTCTTATTCCTGTTCTTGGAGACACCAGTATTCTTTGCTTAGGTCTTGTGTGGGATTTTCACACCATCCTTCAAAACAGCTGGACCTGGACACTGGTGGAGTTTGGATCCTGGTTAGTTGGCTTGTTGGATGTTTTTGCCTTCCTCTGTTTGACATACACAGTGATAGATTTTGATGTGGTTTAATTTCTTCTGCTGACATTTTCTTTTCTCTCAGTGTTTTTTTTTTTGTTTAAGTTGAATTGGCATCAAAATAAATGGATGTGTTTGAGTGATTCTGTTCTGTTGTTTCTTTAACCAGACAGGGCAAAATTAGCTGGAGGTCCTAATTTTCTTGGAAAAGCAGTGTGAAAAAGGCTAGAGGCAAGTCTTCTGGCAAGTGATAATACATAAATAGCTTTGGCAAGTGATAATACATAAATAGTACATAAATGCACTGTCATGTTATTATTATCCAGTAGAGCCTGTAATTAGTTTATTATGATTTTGGACCACTGGTTTGTTTTCACATGAATGGCTTGGCCATCACATTAAAGGGAACCATACTTTAACGTTTGTGTCATGTACAAGTGATATAGCTGTATCAGTAATTCCCAGAGTTCACAAGTTTAATATATTCTGAAAAAAAATACTTTCTGTGTTTCTTTTTAATGCTTCGTCTTAGACTAGAGATGAATGTATGGGGAAGCTTAGCAGAATGTTTTCCTTCATTTCATTAATTACTCAGCTGTTGAAAAACTCTGTTATTTCCTTTATAAAGAAACTACGGAAGATTTAGAGTTGTGGTTTTAATATACTATGGGAATGACCTGCCTTAGATATTATTATAGAGGGTGTGCTGAATGGAGGAAAAAAAGCCTAGGACATCACTTCTGCACTCCAAATCTTCACACAGAAGGGATCAACCCACGTGTAAATCTCCGTACCTAGGCTGGACGTATCTCTGCCACCTGTACCAGCTCTGAAGGAATAAAGTCACTCGATGACTCTGACACACAGATAACAGCCGTTTGTGTTTGGCTCTGGTAGATGGGTGATCTCAGGTCAGAGCTCTTTTAATCTTCCTGTTGACTAATGCAAGAAAGATGAAGATTTGCAGAGGCAGTTATTAAACCAGTACCCCTTCCATACTGAAACTGAATATGCTTCAGGTGGTGTAATGTGATGTTGCCAGTGGAAACAGAAAATACAAAGATCATTTCTAACCAGTTAAAGGTGCATTTCTGCTACCTACATGTTAGCGGGCTGAGAAAAGGTGAGGCCAGGTCAACTAAATAGGGAGAAAGGTAATTTCTCTGGTTAATATTTTTCCCTAATTTGTGGTGGAGAAAACAAAGGGATGTGAGCATTTCAGTGAAGAGGACTGAGATATCATTCTCGACTTCTCACTGATTTGGATAGCCATGATGTTGTAAAAACTCTGCGTGCATTTGGTTCTAAAAGAACCAAAGTGAACTGTTTATTGACAAGAAAAATTACACGTATTATTATCCTAAAGCCGGTGCTAAAAGGCAAAAGTTAAAAGCGTTGATAGCTTAATATACACTTCAAGAAATGCTCTTTTCAGGCTTTATGTCAAAAGCCATTCTGATGTGGGGTTTTTTGTTTGGTTTGTTTTCATTTTTTTAAATTCTCTTGTTCTAGGAATAGTTATTTAAAGATAGAAAGTTGAGTATAGACCAGACTTTGTTAATGTTGAAAATTCGTGAGATAGCTTTTGTAAAGCTAACTGTGGAGTTTGCATTTTCCTCCAGCAGCCTCGTACCGTAATTTACAGCCCAGCTTCGGTGAGGGAGCGCCTGACTCGGCCCGAAATACAGCTTTACAAGGAGGATTCTTTCTGCCCTCTCGTGGCCATAGGTCAGTTTTGCAGTTTTGCAACGACTGGAATTTCAAACACTTGCGGTGCTTTTGGTAATACTAGATGTTTTGCTTTTACTGTTGAGAACAAATGTAAAATTTTGTATCTCAGAGTCACTTTTTCTATATGCAATATATTTACGGATATCATTTGCTTACAGCAGTTGGCTATTTAGATAACATTTTCTTAGTTTTACCTCATAACCCAGAATATGCGACTTGTGTGTTAGAAGAAACAGGTAAGGATCATTTGTTTTCGAGCTACTGAGGTAATTTTTGTTCAAGGGTCTTTGCCTCACTTTTGGCCTGTTCACATGAAAAATGTTGCATAATTATGTGCAGCAGCTTCTTCACACCTGCAGTGACTCTTTTAAGTTGAATTGCACTCAGTTTCCATGTCATGTCAATCAATAAATCAATAAATACATTGATTCCAGTGGAGTTACTTTAGATTTGTCCCAGACTGAGGGCAGGATCTGGCCACAATGGCAATTTATATTTTACAAAGATCCTTCACAGTTTAAGGGTATCCCCTGTATGAATAATACTGTCAAATACAGGCTTAGAGAGGGTTGTATTCTCACAGTTAAGGCTGCTGCTTATCCCATTTTCTGACAGTCAAGGACGCAGGGACAGTGCAGGCTTACGCACCTGCCCAGGGCTGCCTGCAGGGCTTGTTAGCTGGTGAAGACCTGAGCAAGAAGTTTTGTAGCAGAAGTGTGAGAGCATCTAATGCAACAGTGATTTAAGAGAACAGTATTGTAAAAACAAGACTAGATTATTCACTGTCAAGATAATACTAAGAATGAAAACATGTTATTGTTGTATGTTGATGGGAGGGAGTGGAAACCGTTACTGTATGTATTACCTGCAAACTTTCTCTTGTGTGTCCCTTTTCACAGTCTGCTCAAGTATCCTTATCTCTGTGATTTCTGGGGTAACGAGGAAAATCCCCACTGCACAGTCACAGGCTGCGCTGCTGTTGTGGCAGCACCAAACTGTGCACCATCTGCTCTTAGCAGGAGAGGGAAATAAGACCCAGAAATAATCTATCACTAGTTCTACATTTGACATGTGGGTGGGCTCTGCAGTCCTCCAGGCCACCTCTGGAGATTCATAAACTCGTATGCAATGAATCTATGTGCAAGAATACATTTGTTAGGAAATGTCTTGGAATATGGAATTTTGAAGCATATGGTGATGGCTGAGCTGGCACAGGAAGTACCTTCTGAAGATGGTCTCCTCCTTGCCCCTCCCCTGCTCTTTCCACACCAGACTGACATTTCTAGTTCAAGAGCAATTCAGAATCACCTGTGTTCACACTTCTTTGAAGATTCCAAGGCCATATGTGATCCCAGTATAACTATACGGTAGAAACCCCAGTGTACCTTCACCGGTATTTAATTTCTTCACAAGCATCTAAATTAAACTTCTGACTTTTCCTTCATAGCTGCCAAAAGAAATCAGCTGCTGAATTAGGCCGTGCCATTTCATTTGAAATGCCTCTTGAGGGAAAGGAAGCTCACAGCTCTCAGAATTGATGATGGTCTCTAAGGGCAAGTAGGTACTTAGTCAAAAAGGTAACCACACTCAAAGACAAGCTTAGCACCTAACATATGCTTTTGTTTTTTCCTTGAGCCTTCTTTGAACAGCAGGGTTCAAAGAAAGTTTGCCTCCATTGTTCCACAAACAAAATTTTCCATATTGATTATATAATATAGTTAATTTGAAACACTTTTATTACCCCAAGATGCAGCTGCATTTTATGTACCCACAGAGTTGAGCAGCTAAGAGAAGCAGCTAATGTAATAAAGTTCCTCTCTGTTCTCCTGCACTAGTTCATGCAAACAGGCCAGCTGAGCCCTGATGGGACTGAACAGCACGTGGTGATCATCAGACTGTACTGGCTCTATTCAGCGTTATATCGGGTTGTGCGGCAAGATTTTCCTAGTGGCAAGGCTACAGGGGTGGCTTTTGTGCGAAGCTCCCTCATGTCCTGCAGAGCCAATGCCAGCCACCTCCAAGATGGACCCCGCTGCTGGCTGAAGCTGAGCCCATCAGTGAGAGTGGAAGTGCCTCAGTGATAATATATTTAAGGAGGTGAAAAAAGCCAATGGCTGGGAAAGAGCAGTTGTAACTGGAGTGAAGAGTGAGAATATGTGAGAGGGACACCTCTGCAGACACCAAATTCAGTGAGGAAGAAATGGTTGGAGGTGCTCCAGGTGCCAGAACAGCGATTTACCCAGCAGCCCATGGTGAAGACCCTGATGAGGCAGGCTGTCACCCTGCAGCCTGTGGAGAGTAACGACGGAGCAGATGTCCATCTGCAGCCTGTGGAGGATCCTACACCAGATCAGGTAGATACCCAAAGGAGACTGTGACCCCATGGGAAGCCCATGGGAAACGTTCTGGGTTTAGAAAACTATTATAAGCATGTACTTTCCTTATAATACAAGTACAGTGGTAGCCCACATATATATATAAAAGTTTTCTGAAAGCCTGCCTAGAATATTTCTTCCACCAGTTAACTCTAGGGCTCTGAGTAGGTAATTGGGATTACATCTGTAAGAAAACCACTTTTTTTTGACAGTTTTCACCAAAATATTAGTTGGATATGGTTCTAGGTATGTCCATAGGACTGAACTTTTGGCTAATCACTTCATAGGTTCCACATGTGTAGGTATGAAAAGAAGAAAAATTGTACTATACGCTATCCATCATTCTTGAGATAAAATACACATAAGGATATCTTAAGCCTCTTTTTTCCCCTTCCTAATAGCACAGATTTTTCTCATTCATATTCTATGTTACAAAAGCTCTGAGTAGCACTGGCTGAGGCCCTTCTGCACCTTATGTCATCAAGAGAGCAGGACAAGTGTGAGTTGGACGTCTATGGGCATCCATGCATCTGTGCCAGAGGTACTTTGGTGGACGTCGCTAACAAAAACATTTCCAGTTCTTGCCAATGGATACTCTTAAAGAGGGGACTATTTTTAAAATGTCTTATTTAAGTTTTGGAAATTTCTAGTGGTCTGTGATGACCAAGGCTAGCCCAGTTGTTGTCTTTCGAAGAAAATGCAAAAGACAGTTGCAAAAGCAGTTGGAGTGAATTTAAAACTGACAGATTTCAACTGCCAGATGCCCAAGTCTTTGGCTTATTCTGAGGGTAAAACAACAATGTCTCTTTACATTCCACTAAATCTGTCCAAATGATATATTGAAATCAACAACATGATGAGGCCTTGGACTTATAAATTAATCAGTCGATTGTCAGCTGTACTCTCTGCAAGCCTAAGTCAGGATTTAAAATAAGCCAGGTGTTGGTTTTGCATGGAGGCTTTAATAAGAGACATAAATATTACATGTATTGCAAGGAAGGCTGGGAACTCCTGAACCCTACTAGGATTCATGCCGGTAAGCCTCGACAGTCTGTTGCTTGATTTACTTGAGTCCTTTCCTTGCTTTTTCCCAATTCATGAATAATATCAGTATATGGATAATAAATAATGTGGTGAGTAATAGCTGTAGCAATGTATGTTGCCTGTTGTGCCCCTTCTCCTCCCATGGCACTATCCATGATTGTTTTTTTGGCTCATATACTCTCAAGTCAAACAGAAATTTTGCCCAGCAAAGCATAATTCCTCCTGTATGTACTTTTCACCTACCTCGTCCTCTGCTGAGGGAAAATAAATCAACAGCCATCTCCTGTATCTGTGCTGAGGAGCTTGCAATAGGAGGGCAACCTAATTGTAATTGCTGCTGGGCCAGTGTTTGGGCTTCTGCTTTCCTCCTGTAGCAGCCATCATTAATGCCAATTGCTGTGTACCCTTTCCCTGTCGCTAGGTGATATGTGCCTTTAGAAAGCAGCTTCTATTGCTGCTCAGGGATGGTCACAAATCTTGTTTGCTCTTGGCTCACATGACGAGCAGTGAGGTTTGCAGGATCAGAACACAACTCAAAGTTCAGGGCACTTCCTTCCGCTGTTCATGCGACTGTAAATCACTTAAAGGTCCCACAGTTTTCTTGACTAAAGAGTGTCATCCTGTTCTGGTTGCGGGCAACGACAAGACTTCTTCATACGCTGAGTCTCGGACTTTCCCACATGGTTTATTGACCACTATCCTTCATCATGGACTTGGCTGCAGTACCCAAGTGTTATGCTGCAAAACTGGTTTTTCACCAGCTTTACTTTAGTGAAGTGTTTCCTGAGACTCAGAGAGAAGCCCAAAGATTGGTTTGGGTCTCTTACTTTCAAAAGGTAAAATTTCATTGCGTAAAATCTGTTTAGATGTCCCCATCTCTTTGATATTTCAAGTCTGAGTATGTATAGAGACTAGATATTCTCAGGACTGTGGTCTCAATGCTTTGGATTAAATGAGATTCACCAGCCACAGGTTGAATAGAGTTGTGTTTCAAGTAGCCTTACTAACTTTTTAGAGGAATGGCAACTCAAGCTGTGTCCCAAACTATGAATTTATCTGATAAATAGGACAAATTTGATAAGTTTTTTTCCATGTTCCTCTAGAAATATGTGGAATACAAGGATATCTGGTTACTGGTTATTCAGCATAAAAGACTTAGACAAAAGACAGGAGAAGTAATAAATTAAACTCTGAGATACCCACACCCTGAGGCAAAAGAGATAACAAGACAGCAATAAAGAGCAGAACTCAGATCACTGATTGATGAGACCATAAAGGAACCACTCAATGCCTTGAGGAGGTTCAGCCAGAGCTCTGTAACTGGTTATCACGGATCTCATGGGAAAGAGCAAACTTAAAATAGGATATTTGAAAGGGCTTGTAGGATCACGTAAAACTTATTATGGGATGTTTTAAGGGATGCAAGGTGTTTTGGGGATGTTTAGGGGACAGCCAAAGACAGTCAAAGGGAGGGAGCAAGATAGATGGGGGAAGAACAAGCATGGGAAAATGGAGAAGAAGAGGGGATAAAAGAAGTCGGCTGCATGCAGTCAAGCTGGTGTCAGTACTTTTTGTCAGGCTATGCCCTGTGCCTGATCATCACAGCGTGTCTTATCTTCTTGTTAAAATCAATAATTGTTTTCCTATGTGTGTTTGCTCTCTATTCTGTGTACATGTGTGTGTGTGTGAGATCTAGCAGATTTCCAGGCAGGCCAGCTCAAGAGTGGAGTGAGTGGTCTGAGTGTCAGCAGCTGGAGATAGAGACCGAAGGGACCTGCAGGTCTGAGGGCCAGCAACTGGCGAGACGGATTGTCTGGATACCAGCTCTTGAACAGACCGAACATCTAAGAGCTGCTGGTGAAGGGAGCCATTTGTGTGTGTGATTCTAATATGATTTTAAAGCTGGACTAGCTGGTGAGCGGGAGGTGTGGGAGCCAGCTACCAGAGACACCACAGGTCAGGACAGTGGAGGGAACAGGGGTCTGAGAACCAGCTGCTGGAGAGACCACAGGTCTGGAACGGCTACTGGAGCAGCCCGTTTGTGTGTGTTTGGGATCTACTAGCAAGATGTCAGCTTGATGAGCATGTGAGTGAGAAGAGAATCAGCCCGTTTGTGCGTTTATGTTGATCTTGTTGGGGTGTGTGTGGAGACTGTAAAGGAGCAGCTCTCTTGTCTGTTGGTAGTCAGCCGTGGTTGCACGGTGTGTGTATGTACGTGTGGTGTGCATTTTGGGGGGTGCATAGCCTCACCATTGCCAGAGGTGGTGTCAAGGTAATGCAGCATTTGGAGGCCAGAAGAAGGAATCCCTTAGATCCCACAGTCCACCAGATTTGGCTTCCCTGAAAACAGGTGTGAATTCAGCTTCCCTTCGAAGTTCACTGAAAACTCCAATTTGGAGGAAAACTAAATACACAACATTCCACTTAAAAGGGAATAGTTTTCATAAGAAATATGGAATGGATATAAGGGTTTATAATGGAGTAACTCCTTCTGAGTGTGTGTGGTAGCTGTAATGTCATTCACATTAACAGAGGAACCAGGAGACCCACAGGGCAGGTATTGTAGGACATTAGGGAGGGCATTACCTCAGATACAAAACCCAAGACAATTGCATTACGATGTGACTTTGGTTCGATGTTATTCCTCTGTAGGGGTCCAAGAAGCTAGGTTTTATTTGTGGCAAATTCTTGATAAGTTGCCTTTCAGATTTATATCTCACATGACCCATAAACAACAGGAAAAGTGCTTTTCCTACATTTTACTTGATTTTCTTAAGCTGCATGTGAGACAAAGGATACTGGTGGTTTTGATCCTGCTTCTGCTTGTTATTCACAGTGCAAGCTTCTTTTTATTTGTACCATGCTTCTTTATTCATATTATGCTTGGTTTTATTTTGCTTAAAATGCTTTCAGTTATACAGCCATTGTTCTGAAATTAGGTTTTACAACCAACAGGACGTAAGTTCCACAGAAGTAAATAGAGTTTTTACTACACTGCCACTGAAGCAAACCACTACAATTATCATTGCCTTACACATCAAAGGTTTGTACAGAATAAATACATTATTCATAACGTGATGACAGGTTTGCATTTGAGTTCTTCTATGTTTCCTTTTCATGACCTTTAGTTTTGAAAACATGTTGCAGCTTTTCCAAGTCTTTCAGATTCTGTCTTCATGATTTGACTCCAGTATTAACATAACTGCTAGAATTCATATCCCTAAAAGTATTAGACAAATAAAATCTGTTATAATCAGGTGAGACAGTGAGAAAGGAATGAAAGGAATCAAATTAAATAAGAAAGAGTCTTGGTTTCTGCTATATCAGTTATCTTTCCTGGCTTGAACTTCTACCTTACGCATGTGTCAGATGTAAGTCAGGGGTAGCCAACTGAAACTTGGTTCCAAGACAAATGGACAGTTCAGCTAAAGCAGCAGATTGGAATGGTATAAATGCAAAAAGAGCTGATTTAAATTATTCTTAGTAATGTGCAGGAAATATTTTTTCTGTCCTGAAAAAAATTCCGAGATGTCAAAACAATTTTTTCACCTTGACTTATAATAAAACATCAAAATCTCAAAAATGGCCTTGGTAAGACAATCTGAAAAAACCCACCAGGTTCGGATGAGAAAAAACCCAGCATTTTCAAAATGATGCAGTTCAGATTGGAATTTTGTCTTTTTTTTAAACTCTAATTTGCATAAATTTAGAAAATGGAAGAGTAATTTTTAGGTAATTTTGTTTGGTCACTTTATAGTGCTGAAATGAGATATTTTAATGATTCTGAAACTTTTTCACCAAAGCTTTAACTTTTCAAAATGAAACCTGATCTAAAAAAGTGTTGTCAAACCTAATCGTTTCATATGAATATTTTCAGCTTTGGCTTTTTGGCAACTTTTTGCTAAAAAAGGTTTCATAAAGATTATCTACTAGTTCTTGTGATGAGACTTTTTGATTTGACGAACTGCAAATGGCAAATGGGACTCATTGAAATGCTTAGGAAATACCCCTTGAGGAAGTCTGGTTGCTAACCTATGATTTAATATGCATTTTAATATGTGGCTTGAACACTTGGCTAGTATTACCTGGTTCAGATTCCTGAATGCCTTGAGACAGATTGGCAGGCAGTGATTTCCCAAATCTCTGTGGCAGATTTAGAAGTGATCGACTGGAACTTTTAACAAGTGGAGCTCTCCCAAGCCTGTGTGGTACCCTTGGAGCATGCCTACGTATGTTGTCTCCAAACGCTCTCCCAAACCTCAGAGGCAAATTAGCAATTGGTCTAATGTTTCTTTCTTCCAGGTAATTTCTTCCAAACCTAAGAGGTAAATTAGCAACTGAATTTGGCATCTTGTTTACTGTAGGAGGGTTTATTTTAATGATATTTTTTGATCCCCAGTCTTTCGTTTCTTCAAAATTGAGACTCCTCTGCTTTTCTTCCAAGATACTGTCTTTAATCTAAAGAAAACCAATTAAAAAAAAAGGATACTGTCATTTTATAGGACATAACTCCAGCTACCAGTCACACAAAGGATTAATTTTCATATCTTCTTAGAGAGCTGCTGGGTAATACTTTCCTTTGGATGTCTAACACTTTCTAGCTGTATTTGCTAAACTCCACTAATGTGAGCTACTTCATATGGATTACTCTGTGTGCAAACGTTGTGGTACACTGACCACAAGAGCACATCTCCCTGCCAGTACCCACAACTGCTCAGTTGGAAATATTTTGGGGCATAGGTGTGGGTACCTGTGCCACCAATTAAGTGTGGACAGGAATCATTGTCAGGTTCATAATATCACCAGCTGAAGTTGTCTGGAGGGGAAGACGCTGACTGTATTTAGTGACTTGACACAGACCCAGCCTCTTACTCACCTGGTCTGGAGGAACAGGAGGATGGGCCAAACTAGCTCGTTTCTTCCCAACATTGAGTGCATGCTTTTATCCCAGCAACCTGTCCTAATATCCAACAGCCAGGGAAATGAATGGGAAGTGTTTGGCTCTAGTCCACATCACACATGTTCTGGCCTTGCAGCACAGAGATTGTCCTGGGCTTGGTGTTGCTTTAGTCCACCACTAGTACAGAAGATGCTTTAGGAGCTTCTGAACATCCAGTTAATGTGCAACCGGCACAAAACCTATTTTTCTGTTTCTATGCTGCCATATATTGAAGAACTGAGTGTATTGCCTGTCTCAGAATGTAAAGGGCAGCTGTTGCCTGAAAAATAGCTCTGTCAATGTGATCCTTTCTTATACAGGAGTGCTCCTTCCTGGGCATATTTTTTGTGACTAAAACAGGTTACCAAGCCTTAACAACAAATAAATACAAATGAATTCTTTAATTACAGTTAAAGACACAAGTGCTACTAGTACTAATTTCAGTTGCTTGTCCCTATTTGGTGACTTCCCTGGGCACTTCTCCAGCTACTGGGAGAGAAGGGGAATGAATCGTTGGAGTTCATACTCCATGATTAAAACATTAAATAAACTATCCCTCTGATTGCACCTGCACACCCCTTCTGAAGTATATAAAAGTCAGTGAGCTGAAGACTAGAGGATTTCACTAGCGTAGTTGCATTTTGGTTTGAAGGATCTTTATTACACCGATGATGACGAGTCAAAGAGGGAGGTTGGCTCTCATTTCCCAGGGAGTATTTGCAGGGCAGGCAAGAAAAGTAATACACATGAACTGTGCAAATTTCATTTGGCATCTATTGAGACATAATGAATGTGCAACCCTGCAAAGATACTTTTATAGACAATTTCCAGAGCAGAGTTTTAAGACCACTGAATATTAGATTTAAAATGTTCTCTATTTATCATTATTCTTTGAGTATTACAAGCATGCCTTTATTAATTTTGGATTAATAATGTATCTGTTATATTATGTGCATAAAATGCCTGACAGGAATGTTAATTGAGGCCCCACTGTGTAAGTAAGAAACATTTCAGAAAAAATCTCAACCTAATTCGCAACGCTATATTGCAAGAAAATTGAAACATGAATTGATATACACAGTATGTGTGTCCGAGCAAATGAATTTCCTGAAAATTCTTTAAACAAGCTTTTTTCATACTGCTGCTGCTGTAATGCTGAATAGTGTGCAATGAGGTTAGGAAAGCTTATGCCAAAAAAATTGAAATGCCTAGGATCTGGCCCACAGTTCCCCCCTGATAAATGCCATAGTAATACAGATCTTACCTCGTAATACTTATCGTCATCATCTTCTCTGCTCTGCAGGCTGGACTTCATCAGTACATCTAGGCACGTACTATTTGATATTAGACAGACCATTGTAGCTAAAGCAAATAGAATAAACTTCTTGCTTGAAATCACTTTCATTTTTCTCAAATTAAGCTTACTTAGAGACCTCAGAATCTGTACAGAAAAGAAAACAGCCTTCATTTTATATGGTCAGAAAACAAAAAGATTTTGTTTACTATGACATCAGTCTCAAACCTTCAGTTCCTAATATTAATTAGAGAAGTAATTGGAATGTATTTGAAGAACGTTGGGAATTTTTTTTGTGAATCTTTTTAACCAGCATAACTTCTTGTTAGGGACATGCAGATGTTACAAATATTTCCTTCTGATGAAATATCTCTTAATTAGCTAAACTGGAGAGCCATAACAGTAAGGACTTAAAACAACCACAATGTTCTATCACCGTCTCACCATCTTGTTTCTTTCTTTTGTATCAATGTCCTCAGAAGGTTGATGAAAGGAAACTTTCTCCACGTATGTATTCTTCTGCTTAGATGATCCTTTTGGACCATATAATGCTTGTTTATAGTTATGTACAACTAGGAACGCTCGGCCCACTGAAATCAAGTGCTGTCTTTTGAAGTTTTTGATCAGATTATAAGAGATGTTGTGCATCAACGAGATCTGTTGAAGTACATAGTGTCTATGCTCTAAATCGAATGTGTTAATTTGCCTTGGGGCAAATCTGGGGCTCAGACTAAGGGGTCAGCAGGATGAGGGTGCTGACCTGGGAGCCAGATGTAGAGGTAACATCTGGAAGTACAGTTATGTGGGCAGAGCTGGGGCAACAGGGGCAGGTGGTGTCTATGCAGATGGTTGGCTACTGGTCCCTGAGGGGGACCTTCCTGGCACAGAGTGTGTGGGGAAGCGCCTCCCTTCCCAGGGGAGAGGGAAATCGCATTGGCAGAGCTGGAAGTGAAAAGGGAACAGTTTCTCTCAGGTGAACTTCCTCAGGTGGAGAAGGTGGGAAAGATTCTCCTCATTTTTTAGGTGACAGGACACCATTAAATTGTTAAAATAGATGAGAATGGTATTAACAAGCTAATTAGGAGCCCCTGTGAGAAAAGAATGCATTTTAATCAATCACTGGCTTTTGTGTGCCGCTTTCCTTTCTTGTTGTACACACTATTTACATTATTTTCCTCTTTGTTTCTTTGCTGTGTGCAATCCTTCTGGCCCTGGCTGACAGCAGAAAATGTTGGGTTCAAAGATCTGGTGCTTCCTTCAGAAAATTGCTGGAAAAAAGTGGCATATGATGAGAATAAGCACAGTTTTGCATAGTTTCAAGGGGCAATGCGTCCCCTTTGCCTTCTTTGAGACTGTTCTACAAGATGTTGTTTTAGAGTGGGATGTGGTTGATGGGGAGGGAAAAGATACTGGTCTGGTGATGAATCACGAAGAGTGGTTATATGTGCATACATAAACAAATGTATGTATGAAGTAAGAAAGCATAATTTGTATTTAGCCTTCCTCTCAGAGTGAGTGGCTCCTGGCGTTTTGTGTGAGGGGTTTTTGTTTTTTTGTTTGTTTGTTTGTTTGTTTGAAAATAGTAACTATTCTTGGCAGGGAAATGGAGTTTTGGGGATACCACAATTTTGATATTTGGAAATCTGGACCAATTTGGGGGGAGAACAGAGGGAATAAAAGGAGGATATCAATAGAGAAATCTCTAAAAGAAGTCCATGTCCTCTTAGTGCTCTGGCCTGCCCGGAGCAGGAATCGTCTCTTTTCACTGAGGTCTGAGTGCAGGTTCCTCACTCTCTGGAGCCTCATGTCAGGGGGCTTCCATCTGTGGGAACAGATGGATTTTCCAAGTTCCTTTTCTTTATGGTAACAATAAAGACAATAATGAGTACAATTCATGCACAATTATTTATCTAACATGGTCATTTACCATAGGGCTTTCCTTTTACCTAGCTGCTGGTTTATGAACCTCTCTTGATCAATGGTCTTTCAGTTAACTGCGTGAAGATACTTACTTTCTAAATTAAATGGAACTGGCAAGATCCTAAAACTCTCCTGCATTATTTGGCACAAATACAAATTCTATTTTTCCTAGACAGAACAGGAAAATGAAATGCTGTTGTCTATGCTGCATCAGGCATTCCTAGGACATTCGGTTTGTCTCCTATATATGTTGTTTTTCTAATCAACAAGAAGTGAAGTTTTCAGATGTTTTCCATGCCAGGCAGTCAGACAGTTGTATGTCCCTGTACTTTCTTATGGATTAATTTGCCTTTGATGGCTGAATTCTTTGGAAATTTCAAGTCGAGCAGTTGCAGTGATTGTTCATTATCTTTCCCGAGGAAGCATTTGCCAGACCCTAGCACTCAAGTATCAGAATGGATGATGTCAGCACTCTTGGTCAATGTGACTGCAGATTCTACTGTGTTTAGAGCATCTTCAGTAGCAGCATAAGCTGGCTCAACTGACTTCAAACTGAGGCTGCTGAGGCATCCTGACATGATCTATTACAATTATTTATTTGCGGAGGGAAGACTCGTTTTTTGGTGGCAATGAACAATGTTGAGGAAGAGGGCTGCCGATTCCTGAACTCCTGCTTGCACCACCAAGGGTCTGATGAAGACGTATGGAGGGGAGCGGGCTCTGAATATCGTTGAAAACAACTTTTGAGTTCCTAGCCTCTTGCCCCACACTTGTTTTGTCTTCCTGTCTTACATCACTCACCGGCCAAGCTGTTTGGAGGACTTGTCCATAACTGAAATCGTTTCAATAAGCCCTCCCATCTGCATGTGAAATATGCCTGATCAATTTGAAGAGTTTTCCTACAGGTGCACACTACAAACTAGAGCAAGGTAGTGCTTACTTCTTTCTTTCTCTTCGTTTAGTGTACGCAGGCACAGGAAAGAGCATTTATTTTGGCTTAGTGTTACAACAGTAAGGTGGATCTGATCCGTGATGAGTTACTGCAGTGATTTGATGTATATCTACTTTAAAAATTTAACATTAAAATGTAATTAGTAGTAATGGCAAGAGTAGCTAAATTTCATAGGCATTTCAATGCATAGTAAGTTATTTGATTCTAGAGAAAGAAGTTTTAATGTGACTCTTTCTTTATATAGGAATGTACTGATAAATCCTTATCCATTATTAACAACATATTGTGTGAAAATTGCATGTTATATGACTCATGCCACCAATAAGCATCCACACATTTCCATAATGATAAGTCATTTATAATATATTCATTTTGCCATTGTGTATTATATGACCTATTCTGTGGACCATTTTGAAGTAAGAAGATTTAAAAATGCATAATGTTTTTCATCGGCAAGCGATTCTCTTCATTTTTCACCCACTCCTATGGCATGCAGTGGGTCGTGCTGGCTTCACTGTGTTGTGCTTCAGTTCTGGTGCACACACCCAGGTGTATTTGCCCAGGCTACTGATGGCTCTAAGCACTCCACTGCCCTCAGTATCCTGACATTGTATATGGATATAGGCCTGGTATCGCTCTCACAGTGACAAGGAATATTTCAGTGGCTGGGGGAACCAGTGAAGCTTGATTTCTCATGACTTTGTGATTGAAGAGTAAATGACAAAGTGTCTTCTCTGAGGTCCGACAAGGATTCACCTCACCGTAGGATCCCTGCATCCCATGCCTATCCCCTCTTGCCATGCATCATAAAGTGGAGTTTCAGTGAGACTTCTCCCTCCCAAATTCAACTGAACTTGGCTTCTAGACTTGAAAGGTACCAGGGGTGACTGGCCAGGCGCACACTTGCACACAAAGAAACAGATTTGCCTCATGTCGTTAGGAAACCAGTGCTAAATCAGGAATGACTCTGCTGAAATACGACAGGTATAAAGCCTCAACATCTGTACAATTACTGTGGGCAGAGTAATAATTTGTATTTTTATTAATGGGGCATTACATCAGCTTTTGGGATTTCATAGGAGAGTACGGGAATTTACTGTGATAACCCCCTTTGAGTACTATAGCTTGGTAAGGAAAACCAGCCTTTATGAAACAGCCCTCTCTGATGTGCAGAATCAGACCTTCTGTTTTAAATCAGATTTTCATCTACATATAGCTCTGAGCTTTCCTGTTAGCTGGGTAGTAGTAAACAAAAGACAAATGCATGCAAGTGTCAAGATACAAATAATCTTCTTTTAAGGATAAACCCTTTGAATCGGCCTCCAGTATTCGAAGATATTTTCCTCTTCAGTTAGTTGAATCCAGAAGATGAATGTGTAACTTCCCATTTTAATAGTTGTTTGGGGCTTTTTTTAAAATTTTTTTTTTTCTTTGAGCTTTTGGAGCAGCTGAAGTACATGAGAGAGAAAACAGTGAGAAACCTGAGTTATTATGGTAACAAGCTGAAAACTACTTTATCCTCTTGGTAAATAAGGTGTGAACAATAATTCCAGATTAGACAGATTCTTCAATTATACATTTGTGCTAGTAATAAAATAAACATGTTTTCAATAATGTTAGGGATATAAATACATTATTCTTTGTTACTAACTACTCTGTGGAGTATAATACTGTACTTACCAGTCTACTACATCGTGTAGTAGCTCTAGCCCATTCTTGTCTATTAAAAATTAAACCTTTTTACCATACATTATTAAAAGTGCTTTGGTTGGCTGCAAATCAAGACAGACTCCATAAAGTCTTAGGAAGAATGAGAAATCTGATTAAATCTAGGGTCCACAGGCAGCAATGGAAAGTGCAGGAGAAAAAAACTCCAACATTAAATTATGTTTTAAAAACTCCTTCAGGACTTTAAAAAATCATTAGCAGCTTTTATTCAAGTTAACTATTAACAGACTCTTAACAGATTCATTATTCCATGTTCCCCTTTCACTTTTTCAGTTTGGAACCTGTGTTGGTTATAGATAGAGATACCTTTATTCCTTGTCCTCCTCCTTTCAGAATGATTTTTCTTCTAGAAATACTGTGCTCTTTTAATAGTTCCCCCATGCCTTGTATGTAAACACTAGGGAGTGTGAAGATTACACTATTTATTAGCTGAATTGCATGGGCCTGATTTTCACTTTACAAAAAAAATGTAAGCAATTTAGTTAGGAAAAATATTAAATGAGAACACCTATGTTTCTTCGAGAGAGAAAGAGGCTGCAAGCATTTTACTGACAAAGCTGGAGAAGCAGGTCCAGCTTATTTGAAATAAAGCTTCGTTCTCTCTTTTTTTCTTCATGTAGCTTTTTAAAAGAAAAAAGAGAGAGGAAAACCTATTCTTTTCATCCTTGCTATTTTACGACAGACAGTGACTTTAGGCAGTGTCCTGGAATGGAAAGTAGCATTTCACTGGGAGCGCTGGTGAAGGACCTGACTGTGCCATCACTTAACCTTGAGCTGTGTGTTAGCCCCAAGGCCGGTAACATCCCTTCATGTTGTGGAAAAATGCCAGGGAACCACAGTGCACTACTAGGAGTTATTTTTGATGCTTACAGAGAAATAATAATTGACAATCCTAGCTCAGAAGGTCCACATCCCACCACCGTGTGCATGGAGAAAGGTGGGGTCGACTTCTGCCGCATTTCAGGCACCCATCTCCCTGCATCAGGGTCACCTCAAACCAGGGCATTGAGAGGCAGCTTCCCACTCCTTGCCAGCTCCTGAGACCTGCCTTGACCAGATAAGCTGGAGCCAGAAAAAGACCTGACAGACTCCTCTGCTGTCATCTCAGCTGGGAAAGAAATGAGGACCTGCCTGGGGTCAGGAAGCCATTGAGTAAGCCTCCTATCAGGGCCACCTCCCATGGAGAGGGGCAGGGGCTGCTCCACTGGCTGATTTGGGCTTGGGAAGAGAGGTACCAACTTGACTGAAAACAGGCAGGATTAACAGTGCAGACTGTTGTCTGGTTATTGCAGATATTATTCAGCTTCGAAATGAGGTAATCGCTATTGCTGGAGATAACATGTAGGTTAGCTGGACAGCTTGGTTGCTTTAGCATGGAAATTTTTATGGACTTGTGAAAAAAGGGTCACTCTTCACTGCTTACCCTCCCTCCCTCCCTTCATCCTTCTCTCTTGTCCTCCCTTTCCCCCCTCCCTCTCCCAAATTTGTCTTTGCATCCTTGTTGGTCGAAATACAGAGGACAAATTCTTATGGAGATCTGATCCCTCTGGTATGACCATGGGTTCAGAAGGTTTCTAATGGGAGGACTGGGAATGGTAAGGTGCAAGTAAACACTGGAACCCATGCACTGATGGTTCTGCAGCTCCTCTGTGCTGTCTCAGGGCAGTTGAATGGGAAAAGCCCATGAAGAAATTAAAAAAAAAAAAAAGCAATGAGAGGACAAATCTGTTACCTGGATACAGGATGGGACATGCCATTTTCAGCTGAAAGAATTTAGAGGAAAATGCCAGGATTACTCAAGTTTAATTGCTGTGCTGATTTGGGGCCATACATAAACATCTCTAAACAGCTGTGTGCAACCTCGCTTTGTTTTGAAAGAGAACATTTCAAAACTGTTAGAGTGTGTCCCTAATTTATGAGTAAAAAACACTTACTGATCCTGCTAGGAGTTAGCAGTTGTGCCCAACATTTCTGGGATGGTCTGGTGATGGAATAGAGTCCCTTTTTAATTCTTGGCTGGGCGTCAGATATGTACTGGAGGAAGTTTTAATACAAGACTGTTCCTCAAAATCTTTATCAGATGCCAAGTCAGTTTGTTTGCTGCTCAGTTCCTTGAACAAATTTTCTTTGTGATAAAGTGAAAAGGTTTTATTCCCAGCGGCAAAGGAGCTCTGGTGGCCGTTGCTGCATTGTAAGGGAAGCATTGGAGCAGCGAGATCTGCGTGCGGTCCCTGCAAAGAGAGTAAGAGGCAGAAAGAACAGGAGGAGAAGAGCAACCTGGATGGTCTGTGCAGAGCATCGATCCAAGGCTCCGTTCTTTGCTCTCTAAAGTGTAAGCACTAAGTAAATTTTGAGTTATAGGGCTGTAATTCCATTGCTGGATTTTGGTGACTGTATACGGCCACCTGAGCTTCACTCATCTAGTTTATGATACCACCACAATCCCCTGGTAGATTTACAGCCCTGTAATTTTTTTTTACAGTAGTGAGCTGTTTATTTTTCTATTTACAATAGTACATCACTGGAGATGTTGATAACAGTCATCTAGTTCTATCATATAGCTCCCTACTCTTACATCTTTTTTTGTAGAAAAAATTAGGGTTGTTCTTTTGGAGCAGGCTGGCAGAGGCTGGGGAGAGAGGGGGGGAAGCTCCTTTCCTGCATTTCTTCATCTCTTTAAAGACCATTTAATTTAGCAATTATTTGTCCAGATGCAGGAGACCATAATGACTACCAGTTTCACATCTCCATATGAAAAACAGCTGTATAGCTCCCACTTTCACCTATTTTCTTTTCTCTTTCTTGCCCCCCATGCTGTGTATTAATTTCTCAAAGGTCATCTCACCAGTCTCTCACAAAGGATGTCACCGTGCTAGAAGGCTGAGGGGGGGGTCAGCGAGGGACATCCCAAGGCAGACACCAG
The DNA here is from genome assembly GCF_000703405.1 of Apaloderma vittatum. NCBI lineage: Eukaryota > Metazoa > Chordata > Aves > Trogoniformes > Trogonidae > Apaloderma > Apaloderma vittatum. The sequence continues at coordinate 151,758 of NW_009715672.1, read as the reverse complement.
GCCTGAGCAAGAGGCAGGTCTTGTGCTTGATTCCACCCTAACCCCGTGCTGAGGATTTTGGTTCAGAACAGATGGATGTTAACTGTTGATCTGATTAGTTTTCAGTGTGGCAGGGAGGTAATCACAGCAAAAGCGAGTGAGCATGGTAGGTGTCATGCGCTGGGCTGCTGTAGCATCACAGCTGTCTTCTGCTCCACAGGTAACTGTGCCAATTACTTAGTGCAAATAAGAAAATATGAGAATCATAACAATCAGCTCAGTTGGACAATCTATCCACTACACCCCGAGCACTGGGAGCAGAGGCATCACAAACTTGGCCGCAGCGCTGGGGAGCTGCTTAGAAGAGTTAAAAGCGTTTGAATAGAGGGATAGAGGATGCCCAGAAGCTTTTGATTTAAGTAGAAAAACTCAGTATCACTACTAAGATCTTCTGGTACAACTTTCAGGTCAAAAAGTATGTCTGTGGCCATGAGGAACTGAACCTCTGTCTCCACAACCAGACTAATGGGTATATTATAGACATGTCCTCAGGACTGCTATTTCAGATGAACACAAATTATTGGAAAGGAGTTTTGTTATGAATACTGAGTTATCTCCAATTCTAATCCAGAAAATTTTCATTGCAGAGTCATAGAATAAGTCATATATGGGGAATTATTTTGTTTCTTTTTGTTGTAAACAAGATGCTAGGTGTGACACATGGTAATCATTCTGTTTTATTCTTCAGTCTGGGATGTGAAGAAATATGCTAAAAAATCTGTCTTGATCTCTACTTTGACAAGACTTCTAAGATACAACTTTTTTTTAGGAAAAAAGCCCACACATCCCCCTCCTTGACATGAAGTCTACCAATTCAGATCATAAGTTGGTATTTTCAGGGCATATTTTTAAAGATGCCTAGACATTAACAAGTGAGTTTTAGCTAGAGCCCTTCTAAGCACTGGTTAATCCAATACACACAGAAATGTAATGTGAAGCATTTTTTGTCAGATTTTTTGAGCTCTATTCTAGGTTAGGCCATGGTAGTGCCTAAAGCAGCTCAGCATTTTCTAGATTTTACTTGTTTGCAGACCTTCATTATTGGTAAAATATCTAAATTAGGCTACTACACAGTTTGATTATAATTCTTCCTTTGGGCATAAAATGCCGTATACAAATAGAAAGAAACTCTACAGGAGTTGTTCAGAACTCTCTCAGTTTAACCACATGGGGGCATGCGATATTTATTTAAGAAAGCTTTTTCGGCACAGTTGAAAAATATATGCGGATAGGAAGCCTTACTGGTAAAGTGGGATCAGAATTGTCTCTTGCTTTTTTAGCTCTTTGCTTACAATAAAAAATATTTAGCAAAGAACTATTGCAAATGATTTTAACCTGAAATAGGGTAGCAAAAAAAATACAGTGTGGACAGGAAAGAATATCAAACTAAATTTTAAATATACCCATTAGTTAACCTAGTCCCTAAATATATTTTTATGATGATATTTTGGTGCCTCTGTAAACAAAATCTGAAATCTTCCATGTAACCCTGCATATTGACTTAAATAACTTGGACATTAAAATTAAATGAGAAGGAGGATGCAACCTAGATCTGGAGTAAATCCATTTCATTAATTGCCTAGATTACATTAATTTTTGTCATTCACTTGCAGGATGAGTAATATGCTCTATACATTTCGGCCCCAATCCAGAAAAGCACATAAAATCGCAGTTAATGATGTTAAGTGCTTGAGTAGTTCTCCTTAAGCACATGCCTTAAGCCGAGTAGATATTGAAGTGCATTCCAACACAGAGAAAGTAGCACAATCAAACCTTTAATTAGTTTTAAAATGGAATTCAAAATGCAATGCAATTCTTTGCACTTTACATTGAAAAAAATGCATGCTTTTAGACTCTCTTGGGACAGAGATGACTAAATCTATTTATCCACTTTGGTTTCCAAAGCGAATGAATGCTCATTGTTTTCTCCTGTTGTTCTCTCCTAAATTTATAAATTTATTCTGTTCAGTCAACTGGTTTGTTTACAGCAGAATATTTATATGATTATTTCCAAGTCTATTATTTTGTGGACCTTTTTATTTATATGATAATTCATGCATTTCATTGGTATTTAGGAGGGTGGAATATTTTTACTTCTGCTTCTGTAATTTTAAATCAAAGCAAAACTGAGCAGCAGTAACACCATATAAACAAGTGTTCACAGTACCGGAAAGATTGTTTCTTTCCAAAACAAGCTGAAAATCGGGATTTTGTACTGCACATTTCTGATTCAAATACTTAATGCTCACACAGCTCAAAGGAACCATAAATTTAGGTCTCACATTTCACACCGTTGTGTGCTTTCCTCTCTGCAGTTTTCAGCGAGTGCCTTTGACATCCTCATCTTCCTCCAAACAAGATCACCACACACAGGTGAATTCTAAGAGGGTACACTATTCTGCTCTTCCTCTGAGTTCAATCCATACTTCACCAAAACTTGGAGTACTTTGTTCTTTGGCTTTGTCGTAAAGCCGTCTTTGTGGTGAATATATTTCTGCCCAGAGTTGCTGCAGGCAGAGGCAGAACTGTTTCTGAACATAATGCAGTTGGTACAGCACATCGGAACTAGTTCCTGCACTGGCAGGCTATAGCTGTTAGGTACCTTTTCCTAAGCTGCAAAACCTTCTTATTTCAATGCCTAGGCTTAGATCCATTTTGTTTGCTCCAACAATTTAATCTCGACATTTTGCATTTCAGAAACCTTACTTGAAATTCCTTCCTCAACAAATGCTGAATTAACTTGTGGCTGATGATCCACTTACGTAACAAACTTGTGTGTCCCTTGACTGTGTTCTCACTCAGAATTGAAACGCAAGCATATATGAGGAATTACAACAAGTAAACAGAGGATGAGTCCATATTGCAGCCTTACCCAGGCAAAATGCCCACTGACACTAAGTGTGCACGTTCTGTCTGTAGTGTGTTTGACTGCATTTCTTTTATGTTCCCTAATATGCCTGTTCATTGCTGGCAGTACGCGTGCATTAATCTCTAAAGCTATCAGCTCATCTCTGTGCTCTCTGAAATGGATGAGGCAATGAACACGGTGTCAGATACTGTTTTCCGGTAAGTTTTTCTGATCTACTAATGCATCAAATATATTTGAATTTACTATTCACATAACTTTTTATGGAACACTATTAAGCCAATTTGGTTGATAACCACGGTAACCTTTTTTAGTAAGTTACAGTGAAGTGAAATCACTATTCCTGGACATGACTTGCTGTATCATGTACTACATGCTGATGCCATGACATCCTTGTATGAAGAAGGAAGGCATAGCTAGTTGGTTTGTTTGTTTGTTTTTTTGTAAAGAGTGCTTATTCTTAAATGGAGAACCCATCAGAGTGAATGATTTAATATTGCTCTTCTTCAAAAGCAATGGAGACTTGGGAAAGGATCAAACAATTCTTCTAAGCTGGCTGCCACCTTCCTGACTTCATATTGTTTTTAAATGAAATATCTGACATATTGTCCAGCTGGGATGTTATTTTGTTCTTGTTGACAAAGTAATTCGAAATTCACTGAAAAGCAAGCTGAATAGAAGAGGGATTTTTATTTTTTTTTCCATAGACATCTGGAGCTTTCTTTCAAAGCTGATGTGATCTTTCATCTGGACAAGAAAGGCTTTGATCCAAACTCTAAGATGCCCCTATCTCCCAGTTAATTGGTGTTAGTGAGGTAGGTTTGACAGTCTCTAATGTAGTCTCTGGAATGCTTTACTGTGTTCAGACCTGTCTATTGTGGCTCAGTCAGCTCAAAGACATCAGCCTTCTCTTGTTTGACTTCTGTCCCACTGGGGATGGTTACAGGTTTTATTTGCTTTTACTGTTTTCTCTTGTAAAGCCGTTGAATGCCAAGAAAGAAAAACAGTTTTGAAACTGAGCAAAACCAATCTCTTACACACATTCCTGTAAGCTTTGGTTTTCACCAACACTCACAGATAAGAGAGAGAGGAAAGATTACATTAAAAATTGAGCTCTTCATTTTTTGAGACCTTGCCCAATTTTGGGGATGATCATGACTCTTCCTATAATATATTTATTAATTTAAACAGTAGAAGCAAGTATCTTTGCTCCTATCATCAGTTATATGCTTTGCATATTAAAGTGTTATTCTCCAAAAAAAGGTGAGCATTTTTAAATACAAATTTTAGCATGATTAATTTAAATAAAATCTGTGCCTTTTCTTCGTGGTAGGACACAGCAGAATAAAGGAGTTCTTATCTTCTCCACTGTGTAGCAGTTGGCACTAAGGGTAATAATTTGGCAAAGAGATATATGTGGGGCTTTTCTCAAGCTCCTGTGATAATGTAGACTGTACACAGTGAATGAACAGAGCCCTCACAGCTGCACTATTATCAGAACGAGAGAAGAGACAGAGAATAAATACCTAAAATTAATTTCCTTTTCTGCTTTGGAGGCACTAAAAAACCCTTGTCACTTCTCCATCAGGGCACACCGCAACTATATGTTCCTGTACCTAGACTTCAAGGAACAGCACATCTAAAGACCAAAAACCATACAGCACTTACAATGTCCTGCATGATTATTCTACATTTCTACAGCTGAAAAACTTGAAGCTTCGTAATCCGTCTCTTTTCCCGTGGAACTCATTGCTTTTTCTCACAGATAGCCCGACAATTACAATTATCCAGTTAAAAAATCATATGCCTAGAAGTGTCTCAGTTTTTCCTACAGTGACTAGTCTCACAGAATCGTAGAATCAAAGAATCATAGAATCATAGAACAGTTTCGGTTGGAAGAGACCTTCACGATCATCAAGTCCAACCTTTGTCCTTGCCCTGTCAACACCACTAAACCATGTCCTTCAGCACAACATTTACCTAGACCCTGTGCACTTCTATACCTTTGCAACTACAAGAGAGCTACGGCTTCACCAGAAGATGCAATTGTCTGAGCGGTGGTTGGATTTCACATCTCCTGATGGGAAAACATAGGAGAAAAGTATTCTTCTGTAGGTGACTCAATCGGATACTATCAGAACATGCAGCTGTCATATTCCTGAGGATCTGTAGGCAGTGACAATTTGACAGCTATTCTTTAAGATACAGGAAACAATATGACAGAGAACAACTCTTCTCGTTTAAGTATCATGCTGAACTGTTGCAGTGTTGCTTTGGTTGCTGGCAGACAGTTCCCCAACCCAAAAGCTGTTGACCAATTCCATTACTGAGAAGACTCGTACTCCACATGAACTTGACATTACAGAACTGCATTTTGGAAACGGTGTAGGATCTTTGTGGCATGTTTATCATCTGTTAAGCTAGTGAGTAAGCTGTCTCATGACCCAGACATGTGATCATGAAAGCATATGTAAAGTGAAAATATTGAAAATATTCAAGATGAAAGTAGAGATTCCTCATTTGCTAGACATAAAAAACCACAAAGCAAAAATCATTATTACCCAGTATGTTTGAGAAACTATGTGACAGCTATAACCCAGCAGCTGTTATTGATCCTGGCAGTTAGAGGTTTAATATTGATTAGAAACTGATATACCACTGACATGCACATATCCATTTCTTTCAGAATATATGTCTCACCTTTTTTTTTTCTTGCAGTTCATCTCTAGAGCAAAGATCTTGAGAGTTCAATGAGCTACTCAATAGTAGGTTCTACATCCCACAGCTTTTCTTTAGTGCGGCCTCTTCCAAAAAGTTGATGGAAAGGCAATGTGTTTGAACTACAGTGAGTATCTGCAGATGTAAGTTTTGATCATAAGTAGGAAGCTCAGCTTTGGGGATAAAAAAGGAAGAAAAATTAAACGAGGCTGTAAAAATCATTCTTCAAGCTGGAAAAAACACTGCTCACCATTGTAAGTACCAGTAAGAGAAGCCAGCATGTAAAGAGAGACACCGGCTTATGGTTGCTTTTGCTAATCAGGGCCAAGACCTAACTGTCTGACAAATACACCAGTGGGCACTGAGATTGTTCAACTGAGGGTGACTTGCAGGTTTTGAGGACATGTGAAGAGACACACAAATCCAGTGGCTGAATGCTTGGGTGAGAAGATCAGTTACCCCATGCTGGGATCCATAGTCCAGTGCCTAAAGCAGCTTGGAGGGCTTGGCCTGCCCTGATCTGATCCGTTGTCCACACCAGGAGCTTCTGCCTCCTGTGGGATGGGACACCTGGTCTCTGTATGTGAGATTTGCAGCCTTCAAGCAGCCATTTACACGCTGCTCGAAGGGCTTCCTCGCTTTTTGAAACAGCCATTTCTGCCAGTCACAGATGCAGAGATGAAAGACTGGAGGATCATTACTCCAGATTCTGCAGCTGTGGGTAGCTGCTCTAGAATCTGAAGAGAAAAACATACATAACCCAGTGTGTTAAGCAGCCCTTCTGTAGTGATTGTCACTTGTTTTGAACTGGTGATTTTTTTTTGTTCAATTGGTTTTAAGGGATGAAATACCTTAGTTTTAGCACAGTAGTGTTTAATTTTTCCATTGGCTGAATTCTTTAGGAAGGTGTAACAAATGAAGTTATCATTCTCGGGCATCCCGACACAAGTGCTTGGCTGTTTCTGTATCAATACTGAAATCTGAGACCAATGGGAGATTTGGGCCAGTTGTTAAGTTACATACATAAGCTCAAAATCTCCTACATGAGTTCAGGGTTTTTCACATGTTGGAGCACCTAGGGTTGATTCAAAGTGACTTTGAAGGAATAACAAGGCTAACTAAGCTTTAGATGCATTAGACATGAAAGGCATTTGAATAAATTCCAGTTCAGTATTTAGGCCTGGTATTTTCAAGATTTACTTTTAGCTCATTTCCTTTCAAGAAAATTGGTGCTGTGCCTTACCCAGCTTTTCAAGCATTTCCAGAGAAATACCTTTGGAGAAAAGAAATCTGGCAGAAGAATGTGCTCACTTTCTTTACTTATTCATGATTTCAGGCAGCTTTTTATTTTAACCTCTTCAGGGCTGGCTATGTCAGAAAGTTCAGTCACAGCCCAAGGAGTTTAATTTACTTATTTATCTCGAACATTTTTGACTTGCGTAAATGTAATCTCATTAGGGTATCTGGGGAGATCGACATACAGAGGGAAGTACCATCTCTGGTTTACTTGTACAATATTTTTGGGTAATCTGTTAAGCCCTGGTGGAGCTGTAACTCTGAACATGCTGATCAGAAGCATTAAGGAAATTAACATAAAGCTCTATTAATGGCTTAAGGGAATCTGACTAAACAAACAAGGCCACACTGAGCAATAAATGCAAGTCTCTGACTGCATGACTTTCCTCATAACTACTCTAATTAATTGCTACAAGAGATTAATTTTATAATAGAGCATGGATATCAAAGGGAATGGCTTAGTGATTTAAGTGTTATGTGTCTCCCTGGGAGATGCAGGTTCAGTCCTTCATGCAGCTGTTGTCAGCCTTCCAAATTATAATAGCTAAAATGAATTTCTTGTATTTTACTGACAGAGTTTCTATGGAATGAAGACCTCAGCTGTTCTTCTGCTGAAGACAGTGGCAGGTTTGCTATTAATTTCAGTGGAAGCAGAAATTAAAACATTAAACCCAATTCTGTTTTGAAACTATCTTTCCAGTTTTTCCTAATTTAAAACCATGTCTTCACAAACAGAATATCCTTGTCCAAATCCTACTTTCCAGCAATGGTCCAGCTCGACATGGTGGCATGAGCTCTGTACAACTCCTTTACATACTCACAAGTTGGATGTATAGTTTGCTGAAACTGATTGCATTGGTTTCTGAATCGAGATGTTACAGAACTGTGATTTAGTGTGCTTGAAAGTGCAGCAGAGAAGGATCCTAGCTAGGCTAATAAAATTTCTTGTGAAATATGTTAGAGGAGATAACTGTAACAGACTGACTTCACACAGCCTCGCCTTTGGTCACTAGTTCAATTCTGCCCTAGTCCAGAGCAGAGAAGTGAGGTGGGCTTGCCTGGAGGAGTTTGAACCCAGTGAGCCCTTTGGTTTTGGCCTGAACCAAAGGACTTCCATGACACTTCTTGATATGTTGCTCTGCTGCTGCACCTAAACCTGGATGTAGGAGTCCAGGCAGGAACTTTCAGGGTAGATGACACAGCACTTGTCTGAGAGTTCAGGCACACAGAACGGGACTCACACCAGGCAACACTATTTGCTTTCAGTTTAGTTGTCTGCCTGAGGTGGTTAGCTTGACTTCCTTCATAATCAGAAGAGAAGAATATGCATTTTCAGATGCAATTCCTCTGACTTCAAGACTTGTACTTTAGGAGAGGGTGGATGGCACCCAGACAGTGCCAGGAATAATGCTATTTTGGTTCTGTGAATCCCAACTGCCATTTTTAAATAGTTGCCAGTGTCACTTTTGAGGCCTGTGGTGTCTACATGGATGGTTTTAGTGACAGTAAAAATAAGACAAACATGACTTTGATTAGTCCCAGTGAAGGGAATGAAGCCAAGTCACATAATTTCGTATTTGCAAGGCCATGTGCAGAGGAAGTATGCTGATACCTCAGCTGATGTGTGATACCCTGACTGTACATCTGAGCCCAAAGGGTCATCAACCAGGCTTGTTAATCACCTCCATGAAGAACTGTCAAGCAGAACAATGTCCCTCTACTTGTAGATTTTGGCTGAAGCTGTTCTTATTCGATGGCAGGCCTGATCTTTCTTCTCCAAAAATTTGTGAATGGAATCCAATAATTATTCTTGGTTTATTTTGACAAGTGTTTCCACTGCTTCCCCCTCACTTAATATTTCTCTACATGAGCCAAGTTGAAGGCTTATGTTTTAAAGAAAACGAATGGTAAAATAAGACTCTGCATTCAGAATTAAGAACCTAACTAGGTGACCTGATTTTCAAAAATGCCAGTTGCTCAGAAAAGACTTCCAGCTCTAGAGACCATTAAAAAAAAAATCTTAGCTTTGTAACTGTTATTACAATTATTATTTATGGTACGTATTGCAGTAGTACCCTGGCAATGGACAAAGACCCGTTGTGCAAGACACTGTACGACCACAGAGACGAAAGTTACAGGGATTAAAATTCCAACTGCTTGTTCCATGGTAGAAACAAACTCAGAATATGCACACCTCACACAGCCACCCCTGCTTTGGAAAATGCGTGTCAACCATTCAGATTGTCCTACTTGCAAAATGCCTTCACAGGACAGAAGGCAGCTCTGTCCAGACCACCCCATCATTTCTGAGATCCCTCTGGACACCTGTGAGGGACCCTCTCTTCTGCTCTGCATCCCTGGATGTGCCTCACAGTCGCTCAGTATGAGCCCAGCCAGCTCTCTCCACGCAGCACTAATGGCTTTGGCTGAAGTGACAGGTCCTCTTATTTGTGGCCGATTCTGTGCTTTTCATGCCCGATCAAAAATGTTTACAAAGGTGCAGTCAGGGGATGAAGGCAGGGGGAGCAGAAGAAAAGAAATCCGATTTTGTTTGGAAACAGTTTTAGAGCTTAATTAGTAAGGAGGGGGGTGGGAAGGGGGGCTGAACAGGTGGTGTATTATTCTGCCAGGGATCTTCAAAAGGGAGGGAGTGTATATTGTTTTCTACGGAGTGAAAAATGAGAAGTTTGACAGTACCTGGATACTTAAGTGCAGGTGAGCTGCCTAAGTAAGGTCAGAGTTAACACACGCACACACACACACTCAAAAAATCTGCATAGGGAAAAAATAAATCTTCCCTTTCGCCCACAAGGGGACAGATCCCAGCTCGGCATTGGAGATTTACATGGATTCATATTCATTACATTAGCAGAAGCCACATTTAGCAGCGATTCCCAAAGGAGCAGGAAAATGATGGCCTCGAAGAAAGCTGCCACATTTCAAACTCTCCAGCTGTGCCTTGCCACCATTGCTGCATTCCACTGCCAAATGCAGTAATTTATGAATTTGTCTTTTTTATCTGCAAAAAATGTTAATTTACAGAATGAAGAGAATAGGAAAGGATTAACACGCTTAGAAAAGGAATGTCTGCAGTTTCTTTTAACTGCTTCAGAACTATCTCTCTGATGTTGTAAATATTATTTGTGTTCATAAGATCATTATTATTTAGCATTAGGTGCTTAAAAGAAAGCAGGGGTGCCAGCAGATAGAGCATCCCAGCTTACAAAAGAATCATTCCAAAGAGATGGTAGCCCAGCAAGACTACTATGGAGTTTGAATAAATAGAGAATGAATGGCAATGATTTCATTGGTTTATTTAGGTACTGAGCATGTGCCATAAAAAATAAGAGATATTGCCCTTGTTTAAAAAGCTATTTTATGTTTCATTGGATGGAACTGTGTACATATACATCTGTTCTGGCAGGGCAGACTAGGATCCATACTTTTTTGGGGTGAAATTACTAGAGTAAAGCAAAGTCCTTATAAGTTCTTTGACACCAAAAGGAAAAAAAGATTGTTCCTAGTTAAATGGTTGTTCCTCCATCAGCATTGTTGCTGAAAGCTTCATGGAGAGCTCTCTGTGGGACAATGGAAAGAGTTGACTTTTGCAGGCTGAAAAACATGTTTAATAGTCTTACTCGTGGTTTGATTCTGTTTCGCAGTGTTCCTGCTTTCAGTCTAAGGGAAGCAAATTGCACGTTTGGATTTTATGGAGCTTCTTAAGGCACGAGATTATAAGCACAGCTTCCCATAAAAGTTTCTGTACCTTGCAAGGCACCAGCTTGGTAGAGTCCAAAAGCAGCCCTGCCAAGGCTTTCTTACCTTACGGTTTAATAAGTGAGTTCAGCACTATCACTGAGATGCAAAATAAGCCCTGTCTAGTTCAAAGAGGTTTGCTGCCATGGTGCTGAAAGGAATGAAGATTCTGCTCAAGTGAGAGTAGTTCACATCCAGGGATATCTGCCAGCAGATCAGCAGGTAGAGCTGTATTAAAACCGTTATGTGCTTCTTTGTGAAACCAGGCATTTATAATGTTGACTAATTCTGGTATCTTCTTCCTGGTGCTCAATGACTCCTAATGTTATGGGCTACTTAATGAAGCAAAATTCTCCATCAGTTTTTAAAATGTCTCTACCTTTTAGTGCTGGGGGCTGTCTTTTCAAAATGCTGCCTGCCAGAGCCAAAGGCTCTCGCTCTGTTGACAAAAGGCGAGGCACTCACAGAAGGCAATAATCACCTCAAGCCTCCAGGAAGAAAAGGTACATTTTGTACCTCGCTGGTGGAAAAGAAACTGCATGCAGCGAAAAAACAGCTCTTTTTGGAGATGGTACCCATCTTGTCCTGCACAACGGCGTCGCAGATCAGCAGTCTGAGGGGAGGCAGGATCCCTCATGTGGTCTCTGTCCTCACACCCGTGGCACCACAGGTGAGAGGAGTCAGTGCCGTCCCTGGCATGTGTTGCCAGTGGCATAGCAACCAGGTGGCATCTATGAGCAAGGACCTCGAGTGCCCTTGTGGGCAGGCAGAGAGTGTTTTGTTGTGAGTTAAGGGGAAGGCTGGCGTTGTGGAGCCTAATCAACGCAGAATTCTCTAAATATCTCCTAGGTTTCCTGGCCAGTAATGAAGGGAACAGAACAGACCTAGTTTTGTGTCCTCCCTCACCAGATTATTTCAGTATTTCATTGATTCTTCTCATTGAACATGTTTCCCTTTATTTCACTGCAGGGTTTCTTCTGTTAACTTTGTGCTGTTCCATTTGTTTGCTGCCATACTGAAAATAATGATCTCCTAGTCTTTGGTTTTTTGCTAGCATTTAGGGACTGTGAACCAGTGTCTACTTTTACTTATAAGCCTTTCATAATGCCTCTGGTTTTGGTTGGGGTGTATAGAATTTACACCACTGTAAATGAAATCAGTACATGACCCATGACAGGGGCTCCTTAGTGGTCTTTTCTCTAGCCTGCGTAAATTAATTTTTCTTGAGTCTTCTCTCAGGATAGCATAAATTATGAGGAAAAGCCCATAATTCACTGCTAGGCAGGCAGCAGTAACTCCCTCTCTACTATTTCCTGCCAAAATTATGGGAGAATAGCTGGTGATCTCAGCTCATACTTGCGTGGCATGAACACAAACAAAATATGTACCCATTGTTGCCACTGCCTTGCTTCCAAGCTGGGGAAATGCTGGAGAGCAAAAAGGCACTGTCTGTGCCCTCTTGGATCTTTTCAATGTGCAAGGGGAAGAATATTAATGTCACATAGAAATTGTGTGCTGATGAATGCACAAAATATTGTACTGGGTGTTCCTAATTGCTGAAATTATATCGTCAAGGCTTCTTTTTTTTCTTTCCTCTTCTTTGATTCAAGAGCTCTCTGTGTAAATATTAACTATAGCTATCGAGAGGCAGAGGAGAGTTTCAAGAGACCTGGCCATTGGATGTCAACCCTTTAAATCATGGTAATATTTCTTCTTGCACTGTGTTCTAAAGGTTATGCCTGACACTTGCACCACACAGGGAGTGCTGCCTGATGGAAGCCTAAAAAAATGCAAGGCTCGCCTTTTCCTTGTGGTCCAAGGGCTGCATCTGCAAACGCTGAGACGGCCTCTGGCTGCTCACTGGCCACGCACCAGCCGGTGCTTAGAAGAGCTGGAGTGGCTCAGGTGTGAAAGAGCAGAGCTTGAGAGACACAAAGCCCTGCAAAACCCACTTCCCGTTTCACAGCGGCAAAGTCAGTGCATGGGCTGCCCAATCAGATGGTAAAAGTGAAGAAGCTGGCAGATGACTCTGCCATGATGATACTGCCTGTTGTGTTGAAGTCAGACCAGCCCAGGTGGCTGAAGATACTCCTGGCTTCTTGCACAAATTCAATAATTCCTTGCGTTATGCAGGTGGAGATTACAACAACCTGGATTTTCCAGTTGTTTTGGCAACTGTTCAACTCAGTTTCTATTTGCTAATGTATCATTACACTTTTGAAATAGATTTAGGCTTCTTTATTGGCTTCCCAGTGTAAAAGCATTATTACAAGCCTCTTCATATTTGGCAACAACTGAAGGCTTACATGTTGAGATTCAGCCCTTACTCTCTGCTGAACTGTGAGAGTGAGTTACTACCTTGTAAGTGACTCACAGGTATTTATTATCCTGTGTATAAAGGTCAGGTTTTAATGTTCTGTGTGATATATGGACATGACTCAAGAGCAGGCAGTCTTGAATGATAGATCTTAAATTATGATCCAGTGGAAGAGGAAAGAAATGAGAAATCACAACTTTTGCTAAACAAGCCTGAAAAAACACTTGCACATGTGTGAGCTGGTTGTGGAAACCTGCCAGTTTTAGGGACTGGCTTGCTAAGCCCACGGCATTGTGGCTCATGGAGCCCAGCTCGGAGAACTGAGATGAAATTTTCAAAAAGCCAGATTCATGTCTGTGCTTGCTTTCTGCTGAAGTCTCTTGCAGTGGAAAGATGCAGCGTTAATAGATAGCAGAGCTGATGACAGACCCTAAAGGGAGGATGTCCAAATACCTTTCTACCCGTGTCCTGACATTCCCACATCTGCAGGGAACCTCTAGGTGACCTTACCCATGCCTGGGCAACAGACTTGCCCTCAGGCATCTTGCTGCTTTATGCCTGTGCCTAGCCTTTAGGTGTTGTTGAGTGTGTCAATAACTGGGGTACTTTCGTGGGTCTTCCTACAAATGCTCACCCTGTGATACAATTTCCGAGGACAGCTCAGATCTGGGGCTGTGGTTCAGAGGGGTGTTGAGGTGGCAGAAGGGCAGCAGTGGCCCTTCTCCGCTCTCTGCTTCTGCCTTCCCGCAGGGAGGCCAGGCGGTGGTTACAAGAGGTGCATGAGAAGTGGGGCTTTCAGGGGCAGAGGCAGGGCTAAAGCACAACACATCTCCTGCTGCTCCTCCAGCTCGGCAGTCCCCGTGAGGGGCTCTGCCAGCAGCATCATACAGAACAGTCCAGGACATTGTAGGGGGAAAAAAGGGGAAGAAGTGGCACAAAGCTGCCTTCTTTTCTCTCGTTCTGAGCTGTTCTAAGACATGCAATCGAAGATTTGGCCACAGCCCTTATATTTTCAAAATGTTTTACACAGGCATTTTATGTGGTTATGGTACCAGGGCTGTGATAAGCAAAGTGCAGAAGTGTGTAACGGGTGTAAGGCCAGGCAAAATTCTATCGAATGTGGAAGCTGAGGCTTAAGTGGGAAAGTGAGTGGCAATGGTTTTAGTAACTTTCGGCTCTTAATGTAGATTTCTGCTACTGCACTTTCTCTGCCCTGTTGGTAGCGATGGGGTTAGTCTGCGTTCATACGGCCCTGCGGGAGAATGGAGTTTCATGCAATTCTGTCTACTGTTGGTAAAGTATGTTCTTTAGAAAAATAATAATATAGCTAAACGTGGGATCAACATTTGACTGGAATGGTCCAAGACCTGTTATTCTTATTAATAGAAAAAATCCTACTTATTCTGTCATGCATATGGAAGTATGCCTTTCTTTTAAACTGGAGAAGGAAATCACAGTAATGATATTGGTTATTTAGACAGGGAAATGTTAGCTGCTTATAGAAAATGAAGGCTTCCTGCCCCTTTCATTTTGAATACATTTTACAGATGTGTCCCTTGTTGATTTTACCCTTAAATATTATTATTTAGTTTTGATTTATGGTTATGATACTTCTGAGACAGTAAAAAAATCAGAACTGAAAGTTCTTAAAAAGTCATTTCTTACTGGTTCTTAAGTAATTTTTGGGTCTTAAATAATTTTTGTAAGTAATGTGGAAATTAAATATACCGTAGGAATGACTGTTTTCCAGTGTTCATTAAGTTACATTTTTACAGCTATGGCTGCTGTATACATGGGTTCCAAATCGGTGTCTTCATCTAAATAGACATTTCTTATATTTCATCATAAATCTAGCTGACTGAGGTTATATTCTTCCTTTTGACTAAGTGAATAATTTTATATTAGATTGTTCATTGTGCACTCAGTTCACAAAAAAATCTGTTTCTCCCAAATCCTTCTGAGAATTCAAAATAAGAAAGTGTTCAAAATAGCCCCAAAATGTCAAAATCTGACTATATTTGATGAAAACAAATATGAGCATTCCTGAGTCCCAACATTTTGATTTTTCTTTTAAACCAAATGGAACTTTTTTTTTTTTTTTCATTTTTTTCTGACTCCACTTGAATGGTGTCTTCCAAATGTTACTGAGTGCTTCTTTGGGGCTGTAGTGTGGATTTCTGTGAGTGAGGCCATACCTGTCATTGTATACTGGGGGCATCTGAATCCCTCGATCCCAGTAGGTGGAGAGGTTGCACACAGAAGATGATTTAACGTAAGTGTCCAGCCTACAGAGAGAAGCAGGAATATGGAAAACCCAAATGACAACTCTTATCAAGCATTGTAGTAATCAGCTGAGCCCCCATTAATTCAAACTGATCCAAAATAATGTATTTTCTTTTGCTTTGGAAAAAAACTCAACCCTACAGCATTCCATGCAAAACTTCCATTGCCAAACTACATAGTTTGCTTACATTTTCCTATCAAAATGTTGCTGAAATGTTTAAAAAAAAAAAGAATCTGGACCTAATTGCTACCTTTTGAGAATAGAGCTTATGAGGAGCGATTGAGGGAGCTGGGTCCATTCAGTTTGACGAAGAAGAGGCTGAGGGGGCACCTCATCATGCTCTACAATTACTTGAAAGGACATTGTATAGCGGTTGGTGCTCGTCTCTTCTCACAGGTAATTAGGGACAGAACCAGGGGGAATGGTTTCAAGTTGCAACAGGGCAAGTTTAGGCTGGACATTAGGAAGAAATTCTTCATGGAAGGAGTGGTCAGACACTGGAACAGACTGCCTGGGGAGGTGGTTGAGTCGCCATCCCTGGATGTGTTCAAGTGTCGCTTAGATGTGGTGTTGGGTGATATGGTTTAGGGGTGAACATGTAGTGTAGGGTTAATGGTTGGACTCGGTGATCCCAAGGGTCTTTTCCAACCTGAATTGTTCTATGATTCTGTGATTCTTCTCCCAGATTCCAACTGAACAGGTAAAGCCCATTCACTTCTAGCAGCAACTTTATGATCCTGATCTGATGGTCCTGGTTAAAAAAAATAAAATAAAATGTAATCCTTATAGCTACACTGGCAGCTCTACTTAAGCCACAAAAGTAGTGAACACATATGCTCTGTCCAGGTTTGTCAGAGGTCAGAAATCCTCAAGTAGCTAAAATTCTTGTGCCTTGTGAGTGGTGTAACACCGTGCGGCTGGGCATGGCCGGCTTTGCCAGGACCAGCCTGGCTGGGGTCTGTATGGTCTCGGGCCAGTGTTGCACTGTGCAGGACCTGAGCAGATCTCACACAAGGGAAGGTCTTCGCTTGGCAGAGGGCACTGAGGGCTGAGAAATGTCATTCTGCCTCTGCTGCCAACCTTGGGCCAGTTGCAGAACCTGCCACATTATTTATTCATTGGCAGCAAAAGTGTTTCTCTACAGTGTGAAATGTATAATGGAGATAGCCTTGAAAGTAAATAGCTTTCTGCACTTGCTGATATACCTAGGCAACATCATTAGGTCATGCTTATAGAATTTGTTCAGTGCAATCTGTTATGTAAAAGAGAGAAATGTTTGAGTCAGCTAGGTATAAAGGGGTTTGGAATCATCTGAAGTATATCCTCTCCTTGTTATTACTCACAGAAACAGAAAATTATTTTGCAAAATAACCCCACAACCCAAAAGATTTCAAAATTAATTCCAACTCTGTTATACAAACCAAGCTTCCAGAAACCGTTTTTTTTTCCTGTGTGTCTCAGGTTTTAAGGACTGTTGCATTAACAGAAATGAAATCCCAAGCCTTAGCTGTGCTCTCATTTTATTAGTGTGATATAGTGATAATCTCACAAGGACTCTAATAAAGTACATGAGAAAAAAAAACACAAAACCCCGCAACTAAATGGGGAATGTGAAAATGTTCTAGCCCAGTGCTATTACACAGGTCTTGTGCTTTTTTTCTGACTGTTCCGTAATAGGATGCTTTGCAAATTCTTCTCTCAGCAGGTTTTGAACATGAACTTGCATTACTATTCTTACAAAATAATAAACAGCTTTGAGCTATAAAATCTCTCAAATTGTTTTCCACAGAAGGGATTTGCATGCTGACTCATTCCTACTATATTTATAACCTATTGCCAAACCACCACAACTGCAGGATTTCTAATAAAGCTATGGAAATTACATGCATTGCAATGGGAGTTGAATACATTTACATTTGTACTATTTTACCATTTCAAAATTTATGGCAGATTACCTTGTTTGTGCATGTCTGGACTTTAATGGTTATTTTTTATAGCAGAAGATAGTAGTTTATGGTGGTATTCCCAGTAGAATGTTTTTATGAATCCACCATATGGAGTATTACATAAAAATAAACTTGTATCAGCAGTGAATTTAAGTAAAGTAGGACAGTGAACGTTACCAAGAATTAGTGATTACAGAAAACATCAGAAAACGTGAAATTTTATGAATGCAATTTTTTCCCCCAATTATTTTTAAGTTGTATTAATAACAGTCTGAATCTCTGCTTTTTCATGCTGGAAAAATCTTCATTGTCTGCAGCAAATCCTGGGCATCTCAAGCAAATAACATTTACTGCAGTTGACCTTCCCTCCCTGCCGCCTCCCTTAAAGGTACCCTTCATGGAGTTATGATGTTTGACACAACAGAGACATGGTTATGTAGGAGAAAACTAAGGAGATCTGAAAAGTCTTCCCATTCTTTCCAAATACTCATTTCTGTCAGATCTTATTTTGTAATTGCAGCTTTCTTCAGCATTGGTGGTAGAAGATAGTCTTTTACCTGCACCTTCCTACAAACGGAAGGAGCAGATTTCTGCTAGCAAAAATTGCAGGCAGGAAGATAGGTTTCACAATTCCATAGCAGTACGTGAAGATGAGCAAGGCCCTTCTCGTGGAAATATGTGTTTGCATAAGTATTGACATCAGGAGACTCTACGCAGCTTTGTCAAAGAGCACCTCATGGATTTGGGAGTCATTCAGCGAGCAAAAAGAAATGTGCCATGAAAAGAAGGTAACCAGTCACACCGAGAGAGCAGCAGATGGTGCATCCATGAAGCAGTTGTCACCGCCAGGAGCCTGGCATGTTCTGCAGGCTGAAATGGATCTGCCTCATTAAGGAAGCATAATGTCTATGAATATCTATGTATGTCTTGTGAATAAGTTGAAAAGGGGCCACAAGGTTTGTATCTGGGATGTAAAGAAGATGGGAAGAAGACGGGAAGATGAGCCAGCTGTGGGTATCTGAACCTGCTTCTTTTGCTGGTTCCAATCCTGGCAGAAGCTCCTGGGCAGCTCAAGGTGGGTTTTGACCCCACGGCACAGTGCATTAGGGCTGGGGACTCAGGTAACCACTGCTTCTCTACAGTTTCCCAGTCCCTGCAGGGCAGCTCACTCGTTACACCAAACTGGTTTCGGAACGAGGGCATAAGGCCAGCTCTGCCCACTGCAGGGAATTCGTACTTAAAGGGAACTGTGAGTTTTCTAACAGTAGGAAAGGGCCAAATCTTGAAGGACACTCCAGGCTTAGGACTGGATAACCATTTCTGTAGAACGGCACTGACAGCTGCCACGTGGGTTTGTTGTATAGTTTTAGGGTAATTCATGTGAAAAGTACAGAATTTCCTCTTCTTTCTCCTTTTCCCACAGAAATCCTTCTTGCTTGAGAGAGTCTTGAAATCAGAGAGGATTTCAGATCAGGCTGGCACCTGTGGATGTAGACATATTCTGGGTGACTGTCAACTTCTGAAACATTTGAAGGTCAAATAGAGACGTTTTATAGTCTTATCTGAGTTTTTTTAGAAGCCTGGTGCCTTTGTGGCTCAGAAAACATCCTGTGGAGAGGGTGCTGTGTGAGAGAGAGCTCACCCAGCTCTGGGAGAAACCTTTAGCTGGGGCATGGGCTCAGAGACCCAGGGGTGCCACCAACCCTGTTCCCAGAGGAGCTGCCTCTTGGCCTCTCTACTTAATGTGAATCACACTCTCTTTGCTTTTTCATTAGCTGATGTATCATAGTCTTACAGCTGTCTTCTCTCAGTCTAAATTGCACACTAATACTGTACATTATTGATTAAATGAGTCTACAAATGTCTTTTTAATACTGTATGGGTTGATCAGTCTTCTCAGTTAATGTACAGCACCTCCAGTGGGCTTTAAAACCTAGTGAAGCAGCTTTTCAACAGATCTTACTGGGAAAGAAAAAACTGCATGAGAGGCTGTGCTCACCGGCACGTATGTGTTTTGGCAGTGGGGAATTACTAATGATTTCATTTGCTATGCTAAAATGCTCACTGTGTTTGCAGGTTTGGATTTTGATAATCACACTTGCTGATCTAACTCTTTGAAACTAAAACAATTCATGGGAGATTGTTGTTACATACTCTAGTGGCAAAGCTGCGCTGTAGTTTAGCAACTAATTTGGCTTTTCCTGTGGTTTTTTTATTTTTGGAAGAGAGGTTTCAAAGCTTTTCTTAACCTCTTTTTGACTTTTTTTTTTTTTAATATATGCATGGGACTGTAATAACTACATTTCCCAAGTAGGACATTTGATAGTAAAAATAATAGTATCCTGGCTGTTTCAAGCGATTCTTTGCATTACATAAACAGCATTCAGGAATGACTTTAGTTCCTGTATCAACTTGTTAATTATTGTAGTGTTCCTTTTGTTTTGATTTCTTAAATCTAAATTCCTCTCTATTATCCTTCATGAGTCAATCCATATGCAAGTATCAGCCCATTTATAACATAGCAGGAAAAACACGTTTGTGTTTTTGGGTAGGTGTCATGTTTATCTGTTTTTGGAGAATTATAGAAAATTGGGCTGAAGGGGCCTGGAGAGATCACATCAACATACACTGTTCTGTTGTAAACAAGGAGACAAAAATGAGGGTTTATAGGCACATAGCTCCTGAAATATGAAGTTTACTTCAGATCTGCATGCCTAAGGCATTACATGAATGAAAACAAAACTCTAGTCTAAAGGAAGAGGGCTTGTGAGGATAGTTGAGATTTCTGTGTGAACTTCTCATGATGGGCTTGGCTACAGAGGCGCAGCCAAAGTCCACCCGAAACATTTACCCTCCTTTGTCACTATTCAGATGGACATCTGCATTACCACAAAAAAAAAAAAAATAATAAAAATTTCTAAACAAATGGAATCAGCATGGGTACATTTAGTCAGTACAAAGCTTTGAAAAGCAATTAAGTGTTTTCAGTGCTTAAATGGTAACTGTGCTGGGAGGTGGCAGCCACCCAGTGACTGGTGGACAAGCCTCTTGGTGCTCTCCTTTGGGATGGTGGATGTAGCTTTGTGGTCTTTAGAAAAACAATGGGGAAATGAACAGTGAGAGGGAGAAGAAGCCTCAAGACAGAGCAGCAGATCTGATTTAAATGAGCTGGTAGTAACTAGACTGTAGAGGATGGGAATTGGAACAGCAGCAGGAATTATGTTGAGAATTTTGGCTGGTTGCTGCCCTGACTCCTGGGTGATGGGCAGCTCCAGAATCCACTCAAAGATTTTACTTACACTTCAGTAAAGCAGCTTCTTCCAGCCAATCAGACATGTAGCTCCCTGTCAGATCCTTTGAGCCATACATTAGCAATGAAAGAGTGATATTGCCGCTATCATCCCTGATGATTCAGCAAGGAGCAAAACATGATAGCCTTTCTAACAAGGCAGTTATTCAGACATATCACTCAGCATCCACACTCTAACTGCTCACTAGTTCAGAGTGTTAATGCTCTGCATATTGTGCTTAATAGAATTTTAAATTATTTTGATTAAAGTGTCAAGCAATGAGGATTTAAGATTGATCAAAGCTACTTGCTTGTGCGGTGGCAGTTGTTAACCAGCCACTTCCAGAATATTATTACACAGGCTTAAGTGATATAACACTCAGACATGAGAGATACGAGGAAATATTTCTCCTAATTTCATACCAGGGTACTGAGAGGGCAAGGAGGAAACTAAGGCGATACATATTTCTTATGCAGTTACTGACTGGGGGTCGCAGTCCTTCTTTAATGGAAGTTGATGAGACCTTTACCATTGCCTTCCAGTCAATGGCAATGCAGTCATGGAGGAGCAATGACAGAATTCGAGTACAGAAAGCCTTCACTTCTTTCAGCAAAGACTGTAAACATGAAAATATGATTAGATAATGAAGAAAATAAAAAATGGGGGCTTGTGTGGTTGTGAAGACAGGTATCTGGAAGAGTTAAATAGTATCTGGTAGAGTCAGTCAGGTTCAAGTTCTTGCTCTAAAACTCACCTAGTGGGGGCAGAGATCTTACGTGATGGTTGTTGAATTGTGGCAACAAAGAATGAGTAGGACATTCCCATCACTTGTAGCCTCCAGCTAAAACAAAGTACTTCAGCATGCCTGTGACTTTAAATATGCAAATAAATCCACTGAAGCTAATGTAAGGAGAATGTTTCACAATTCTTAAATGAGTAAATGTGCTTCAGGACATCCTCTGGGTGCAAGCCTAGAATACACAGTGCCCAAATCATTGTCTCAGCTGGTGTGTTTGTTAATATTTTGACCTGAATCAGAGTCCATTGGCCTGGACTGTGAACCTCCTCCTTGCTAACAAATCTCTTGCTGCTCAGACTTTCACTGCAGTGCAGTGAAACCATAATCCGTTCTAGTCCTACCCAAGGTGATACATTATTCTTCTTGCTTGCTTCTAAAATAAAGGACAACACTCTGTACAGCTCTTGCTATGGTGTCTCATTAACAGATAATGGCTTAAAATCTCAATAGAATTTGCATCCACATCTGTAAAGGACCATATGGCACTTTATGGTAGAATATCCTGGCCCAGATTTGTCAGTATGCTTTAGCTACCCAGGTTGCTTTAACAACACAAGGAAGTCAGGAACTCACCTTAGGTGGTTGGTTAAGTCAGGTCTACAGCCAACCCCAGCGACTGCACTGCTGAAGCCACCTCTTGTGCTGCATAGGATGTTTAAACAAGTGCTTTCTTGAAATGACAAACTTGCTGTGAAATAATATTGTCTTCTACTTGGTGTAAGATACAGAATTATAATTCTTGAAGATGATACTGACTAGAATTATTGCAATATAAACAAATGTTTTGATGTTCAGCAGTTAAATGTGAGCTATAGTAATACTCAAAAGACCATTTAGCTAAGTGATAACCAGATTTATTCTGGAGTAAATCTCAGAAGAAAATCGGGATAATAGCCATTGTTATGAAAACTGTTTAATAGATTAAACTAAAGAATATAGAAGATCCAGAAGATGAAAATGAAAATATATGCTGCAAGTCCATCTTGACGATTCTCAGTCTGTGTGAGTTGGCACAACCACTTCTGTGGTCTGTTGCACAACATGAAGAGAGTAAGGAAAGAGCATTTCAAGTTCAGCTATGTTTTCGTTTAGTCCCTTTCTTAAAGTTCCTCAAAGCATTATTTCAGAGAAAAAACAAATAAGAATACTTCATATCAATCTACAAAAATTACAGCTACCTATTTTGCATGATACAAAATCTCTGCTTCCAGCCATGGAACAGAGTCTGGTGGGCTGAAGGCATCTGATGTATGAGTTTCATCCTATTTCCGGTAGGGACATCCAGGACTGTAGTCATTTAACAGAAAAATGAATATACTGAACCATTAAAATCTATTAAATACCCATGCATGTGTTTAACTGCGACTACATGACTAATCTTTTTGACTCTAGAGGCAGCAAGGCATACATCTTAAGCAGGTACTTAAGAATTTTGTTGAATGGAGATTACAGAACATTATTTCCCTCACTAGAGTGTTAGATGGTGTAATTGTCACGGGATTATCACTCTCATGTGGAGAGCAGGAGAGCAGGGCTGCCGCCACACTGCTCTCCTTACTCAGTCTCCCTGTATTCACCGTGTAGCAGTCTGTCCTTTGTGACCTGTTTGGACCACCTGCAGGCACCTGTAGGAGAGTTCCTAGAAAAAATATGACTCTTGTGAGTTGTCAGAGCTGACCTCACACTGGGAATGAGAAAAGCTTGACTAAATGGAAATCAGGGAGGAAAAGAAAAAAGGAATTCAGAGCTGAGAGACCCTGCGTGTAGAAGCAGTACTGAAGTTTTTGTGCTGTATTTCACAGTAAGGAGCAACTTCCATTCCTGTACAGAAGTCAGGGTGCAGCGAGCCCCAGGTCAGGGCTAAGTTGGAGGCATTCCTACCGCTGGATCAATACATAGCCTGTGGCTGCTGCTATTGAATATACTCAAATAACTTATAAACCAGGGCAGATCTGCGAGTACGAGGTTGAACCAGTGAAGGTGTTGCTTGTCATTCCTGGTCCTTGGCTCCCAGCATGACCAGGGAGCTAATGCTGCAAAAGCAGAGAACTTTGATGGAGAAAAATTATATCATGATTCACAGAATAACCTTTACACTGTGAGGAAAAGTGTTTTTCATAGAGGCAAAAGGCAAAGACCTGGATCTTACTGTGAAACTTTCCAATCCTTTTACTTCTGTCCCCATTTAAATGAAATAGGGGGACCCATTTGCAGCCAACGAAATTAGCTAAAAGCTACTCACATAAAGACAGAGATTTCAATGAAATCGAATCCATATATTATCTCATAGGAACAGTTCTCCAAAGTTAATTTCCAGGTTAATAGGCTTTTATTGCCATTTTCAAATAAAGCAATTAAAAGTAATATTCTTATATTACTGATAAGGAGGACCGCACTGCATTGGACTGTCAGCTTATTCTGTTCAACGTTCTTAAATAAAGAGTGTCTAGTACAAACTATTTTAGGCAAAGGTGGGAGAAGTTTGCACATAGCAAAAAATTACCCCTCTGAAGTAAAAGGTAGATTTTTTTTTAAATTTTGAAGTAATAAACTACTGCTTAACTTGTGAGATGTGTAAAAAGTATTTTCTGTCTAAATGTACTTTTATCAACTTTTCTGAGCTGAAAAGCAGAGGTAAAATGAGATGTTAATTATATACCAGATAGGCTTTGCTGTAGATGTTGAATGCTCTCGATGGAGCCCATGTAATATGTTAAACCATAATCTCTTCCACAAAAGCTTTTTGTGGAAACTCCCAGAATATTTCCAAGAAATTCTACACCATATAGGCAAAAGACTGATCTAGGAGAAACTATATCATTTCTCCAGGGGAATTATCATAATATATGAACTAGAAAACATTACATTCTCCTTGTAAAATGGCATGACTGTAACGTATGTCCCGCTCCAATTAGAAACTGTCTTTTTCAGATTATCATCATGTCAGCTTGTACTTGTGAAAGCAATTTTGACAGATCTGGGGCAAATTTAAAAGCAAAGGAGACAGCTAGCCTTAGAATTTATAAGCAGGCATTAATTTTGCAGAGAGGATCTTTTTTTTTGTCTGAAGAAGACAAAGACCTAAGCAAATCCCCCTTATTCTTGCTTCTTTGGTGAATAAACACACGTGCGTTTCACAACAGTGAAATAACGGTGCTTGGCTACTTTGACGGACTTGCTAGTCTAGTAAGCAGTGTAGTTTCTGGTTTGACATCGTTTCTATCTGATTAAAACTCCTCCAAGTTTACTGTTTCTTTAAGGTGCCTGATCTAGCAGAAGAGGCTGTAACTGTCACTGTGCTGGAAAAGTTTTACCCAACAGGGTGAGCTGATTCCGGCTGCAGTGAGCCATCAGTCACGGGCCACGCAGGGAATCC
This sequence comes from Apaloderma vittatum, assembly GCF_000703405.1. NCBI lineage: Eukaryota > Metazoa > Chordata > Aves > Trogoniformes > Trogonidae > Apaloderma > Apaloderma vittatum. Next base: position 127,071 of record NW_009715672.1, on the reverse strand, counting down.
TGACCTGGGAATGGACTTCGTGGTGATGAGATCCTGATGTTCCTGTGTCTTCCTGGATCTACAGCACAGGTTTGGAGTACAGCAAGGGGGAGTCAGTTCCTGACATTCCTGTTCGCAGGCCTCCAGACAGTCTTTGGATTTATGGGAGACATTGCTTCAACATCTCCCTGTGCCAGCAAAACTTTTCATCCCTGAGAAAACACCTGTGGCTCATGTTTGATCCTTAAGACCTGTGAAAGTTTTGACACATGCCTAAATAATGCTTCACTTTGAAAGGTATAAAAAATGACCTTGTAGTGCAGCCTCCCCAGTCATTGGCATGTATTCACCAAGTGGGGCAATATAAATAAGAAAGTGGCAAAGGTCTCTGCTTGTTTCAATCATTCTAGGATATGAAATCCTTGGTAAAATTTGTCCTCTGGGATCTGATTCAAAGACTCAGATGTGAAATGCACCTGTCTTTAGAGGATTCTGGGTCCAGCCCATGCCAAGCAAAAATAATAGCAAAACCAGATTAAGCACTGCTGATTTAAAGCACGTGCTGCATTACTCAGTGGTACTGGGGAGGGACATAAAAGAGGGGACTTCCCAGTCCCCGTGAGACTGTGTTTGAATTGTACAGGTTACTTTGAGGTTGTACTGTACACAGGTAGGTGGCATTCCCTCATCCCCAAAGGCCAGCTCCAGATCTGTGCTCTTCTCAGCTCTCACATCAAACTTGCTTTGATGGTGTAAATTGTAGATTTGGGCAGGGACTGCCAGAGGGACAGGGTGGTGCTGAGCAGGACATAGACTGGCTTCCTCTCTGCACAGAGCCTCAAAACCACGTGACAAGCATGAAGGAGTACTTGTCACTGTCAGCAAGTGATATTTTGTCTTTCAGATTAAAGTTCTTAATTAAAATGGGCATTTCTGCCCAAATATTGGCAGCCACAGGACTGCTGAAATGTGACATCATTTATGACTCCAGCAGTAAGGAGTTCACTGTCCGTGATCGTAAAACAGATTCCAGTCTTGATTTGATATCGATTTAACAGTCAGCATAAGTTTGCCCTTTAATATTAAACAAAATATGTCAGGCTGAGCATTAAGAGTATTCTTCCTCTGGGTTTCTCCGTGGATATTTCCTCCCATTCTTCCAAGCAGTGGTGCACGGCAGAGTGGGCTTCAGACCTCCGTCCCATAACGCCACTATTCTGGAGCAGCTCTTCCTGTTACCCCACACTGCCCCATACACAGCAATCCTCTTCATCGCTCTTTTGCCTCTAACACAGGCAAACGCCGTTTCTGCCAGAAACCTTTTGTTACAGGAACTTCCAGAAACTGGTGAATCTGGTCTTCACTAGCTGCTAGTTTCTAGGCCTGCGCTCAACCCTCCCTCCCCAGTCATCCCTGTTCTAATAGCTTTAGTCTATTCTTGCAAGTCTCATTTATTTTCATGCTTCTTTTTGACACAGGTGACACAACGTATGACCTCTGATGTGTCTGTCTCCTGCCCCCATGTTTCTGAAATTCATTAAGGAGATGTTCACTTTTCCAGCTCTGCTTTTCCCCTTAGTGAGCTACATTCTGAGACTCACATCAATGTCTCTTTTAATGGAAGTTTCTTACTCCCATATCTGAATTTAATCTCCAGTGTTTTTCTTCCTGGCTTTAGCTATAAGTCTCCTACTACCTTTTACCCCTTTGTTAAAAGAGTTACCAAACCCATGCGATAATGGTTGTTCTTTGAGACATCAGGAGGGTCCCGGTCTTTTCAGGAAAACAGCTGATCACAGGAGAAGTCCAGAATTACACTTGAGACAACTCCCCTGACATCAAGTGAGGTCAATTTTGACAATGTAACACAGCTGTGAGCTAAAATATCCTGAAAGTGGTGTACGAGATCTTTCTGTCAGTACCACCTCCAAGCCTAAGTCCTTGACATTAAAGACAGAGGCAGCACTGCGACCTGACACAGTGCTTGAATACCCACTCTCTGTACTGTTCTCTGAGAGGCTGTTTTGGAAGAGATGAGGAGGAAAGGATGGTTTCTTTTAATTCTAAGAATGTGGCAGTTTAGAAAATTTGTATTCATACTGTGTTGTGCAGTTGTTGCAATGGGAAGACTCCTGGGATGTGACAAACTTCAAATGCTTTTTATTTCCATTTTTTTAATTAAATACAAGGACTGCTGAAAATACAATATAATATTATGGTGCATCTGTAATATAAATGGAACTAAACAGATACATTAGCAAACTATTTGTGTACTTAAACATATCTTGCCCTTGCATATGTCCATCCTCGCTAGCATTTCTTTTTGTTCACCACAGTGAACTTGGAATACTTTGATCAGATATTTTAAATCCAAGCCTGGTTAGGAGTCCTGGATTTCTGAACACAAAAAAGTAGTTGTCTCTAGGTCAGCATGCAGAATCTTGTGAGTGAGAGATGTGTCAACTCCACTTTGATCCTCTGCTTATTCTCTTCTTAAAGTCATAGGTGTAAGCAGCTATTTTGTGATATTTTCCTGCCACGTCTGTAACAGATCTTGGAAGTGAATCTGATTTTAAATAAAACGCTTGTGAAAATTTGGTTGATTTTCACTGGTCAGAATAGAAGATGTGGAAGTGGCAAAGAAACAATACAGTCAGAGATGGACAGGAACTACTAGTTTTAAAAAATATTTCTACTTTAATTCACCCTGCTGTCAAGGCTGGAGAAAAATCCCTGTTGGTGATTGCAGAACAGGGGTTTTGACTCCAGTGCTCAGTGTGTTTGCTGCCTGTGGCTTAAGACCTTTACCTTCTCACTACTTTTGGTGGCATTTGCTCCTGCACTTGTTCATGCCACTTGCTCACGTCCAGCCCACAGTCACTGCTGTTGGAGCTGGGGACCCAGAAAGGCAAATTTCACCCATAAGTTTCATCCCAGACAAGGTTTAAATCCATCTAGGTGAACCAAGTTTCTGTCTTTAGATCCCGGTGTCCTGAAGTGATACCTTACCCCTGCTCCCTGCAAGCTAACCAGGCATAATTTGATTGTTCCACATCATCTACATATTCCCCAACTGGTAAATAAGTTTAATTTTGTCCTGTGATTACCCAGAAGTGATCTGGGAAAGCGTGGCCCAATACTGATATTTCCATCGTCTTGGACTGACGACAGCCCATGATTTACATGCAGGAATATGGTTCTGAGGGACCTCAGAACCAGTTGAAAATAAAGGTTTAATGATTGAATTATATATTCTCTCTCTATGATAGAAAATAATATAGGACAACTGACTTGGCTATCAGACAGATTACATAAGCCCAAGTTAAGTGGTAGAATAAAAATGAGTGATATTCCTCCTTGCCTTAAATATAGCACTAAGTATTATGCCCTTGACTTCAGCATAAAGCAATTTCCTCCTCTTTGGTAACAGCTAGGGGGCATTCCGAATGCAAATAGACTCAGCTTTGCATTTTTAATATTTCTTATATACATAATTCACTGCCTCGGTTTAGAAACGTTATTGCTGCCTCTTCTGTGCATTTAAATTATTTTGCACCTCTGAACTTTCATATTAACTTTAATGTCAGCTCTTAAAATGTGTTTTGTACAGGCAAGCTGGTGCTTATAGCTCTTGAAATTCACGGATTGCACAAATGCACATCCCGGCACGAGTACACTGTGCTGTGCAACCTGTGTCATTTCCCTGGGACACAGGGTTTTTACTGACTGCGCAGATGGTTATACCAAAGCCCTGAAAATCAATAGGTAACAAATGGGAGCAAACCAAGAGTGATTGGTATCAGAATATCACATTTGGTTGTGGTCTACTCTACTTACTTAATGAAAATTCTAGCTGATCAATAGGAAACAACGCTTCTTCTAAGTAGCTTTGAAAAGGATAGAAATCAGAGATGGAAGAAGATGCCCACAATAGGAGGAAATCCATCACCATTCTAATGTGGGATTAATTAATGCTTTGCATAAAGCCAGGAAGCACAAGATGATGCGGAGCAAGCTTTACTTCATCACATGTTTCAGAAGAGAGAAATGGTTGTGGCCATCTCCTGTGGCCATGAATGTGCTTGAGAAATTTTTCACTCCAGAGGAAATGGAGGATAAGATTTACAGCATCTTGCTTGACTCATCAAACTTGCTTGATTATAGGCTGACATTGTCAACTACTTGAAACCCCAGATCTCAGAGGGGTGGCTGGGTGAGGGTTTTGCTCATCTCTGCTCTGTTTGTGAGGGCAGAGCTCTGTCTGTCTCTTGCTTGCTCCCTGTAGGAAATGGTGCCAGAGACATCCTCCCTGTTGCTCTCGGCCCTCCTGCAGCCTGTCACAGCAGGCAGGCAGAGATCTGGTTGTTCTCCCGCTGTGGGGAGAGACACCCTTCCCGTGAGACACCCTTCCCATGAGACAGCCTGAGAATCTCCTACTCCACCCCATCCCTGCCAGGCCAGTGTGATCACACAGGGAAAATACATGGCAGCCTGTACCAAGAATTTCCAAGGATCCCACTACCAAGAGTGTCAAAACTTAACCTGGACTGAGTCAGCAACAATGTTTTGAGTACTGACAACTGTATAGTCAGCATGACTGCTACTTGGATCATAAAATGTGCTTTCTAGCTAAGAGACACTATAAACAAAAGATATGGCCAAGTTCTCTGCTGATTTGATTCTACTGACTGTTTCTCAGAGCAAATTCAATTTGGAAACTGAAAATCAAGACTGCTTCCTTCTGCATCCCAATCAATAATAGATATCCTGCCTCTAATTTCCTATCAATTTACACCAGCATAAGCCCAATGGGATGATGGAAAATCCAACCCCAGCTTGCACAGACTTTGTGTACTTCACACAGGCTCCTGTACCTTTGTGAAGCCCCTTTGCAAAGGGGCTATAACAGGGATGACAATCACAGGAATGCTGGCAAAAGCCTGAACGTGTTTCCTGGCTGCAGATGAGTCCCATGTACCAAAGCTGGTGTCTGCGGTTCCTGAAAAGGAGGTTGCTTCTGGGCTGATTGTGCCTTGGCAGTCAGCAGCTTAGAGCCCAATCCTGTATCTTTTCCATTTAATGGGAAGTGGGGTCAATCACCAGTCTGATTTCTGTCCTGTCATCTGAAATAATTACTACTGATGAAGTTATAGTGGGAAACAAATGAGTTCAGAATTTACACTGGTGTTACTGGTGGCACTGTGAGAGAGAAAAAACACACTTTGAATTGCAGATCAGACAGCCCTGAGAAGTTGCTAAGATGATGAGGAAAGGGCTCTGCAAAGCTGGTCTAACTGAGACCAGAACTTGGGACATGGATGAAAATGTGTTATGTGTTGTCAGTGCACAAGGCTCCCAGCAGTGCCCACTGTGGTACACGGGGAGCTGCGGCTGGAAGCGTGCCAGGAGCTCAGGGTGCAGTTGAGGATCCACGCAAGAAGCAGCTGGAGCTGCCCACATTCCCACCTCACTGCAGTGCATTGCCGTGGGGTGCTGTAATAATAAAATTGCTCGGCTAATGATTCATATGAAAATCTGGACAAATCGCTCAGCTTCCCTGTTAGAAGTGGTTGGAATTGGTTAAAATACTTTACTCTGCTTTGCAAGAGTTTTGGGGATAAATAACTAATATGGACAATACTCAATGCAAACTTCGCTGTACGTGACAGTGCATTCATATTATTTAGTAATTTCATTCGTAAAGTGGCTTGTAATGTAGCATATGTATCTGGCTGTTCTAATAGCCACTGAGTTGAGCCACAGAAAAGCCTGTACTTGTGCCAGATGTGAAGTCCCCGCTGCCCACGTCTCCTCATTTCGCTCTACTCTAGAAAAAGTTGGAATTCTTAGGAGCGACCTCCTAAGGCAATGACTCTCATTTGTTTCTCAGTCCTGCTGTCGCTCATTACATTAAAGGTTATTTTTTTAATGAAGCACTATGGGTAGGGAGAAATAACTTTTGCCTTCTGTTCTAATTGATGAATGATGTGTGAACTAATCAGAAAGCTTTGCTGTAGCCACCATTAAAGCAACAGATGTATGTGGCTCAGGAGAGATTTGTTGAACAGCTTCAACCTTTAAGTGCAGAGGATAAATGGGTGGTGACATCATTATACCTTGACAAATAGAAATTATATCATTCTCTTTTTTTCATTACTGATGGATGATTTACTTCTTTGGCTTTCATTTTCATAAGATCCATTCATTGTCTCTGAAGTTAAAGCCTTTAAAAATTGCTGTATGAGATTGAAGTGGTTGTAACAGTTTGCACATGATCTGCAGCATGGTGTCTTCTGAGTGTTTTTCCTGAAAGCTATTTTTAACAGGACAATACTATGATGTGCAAAGACAAAAGGAAGCATTTGAAATTCATATTTGGGTTCATTTTTCAACCAGCCACAAAAGCAGCACATAAAGAATCAGAGGACACTTGATGTGGTTATATGGCATCTCCATTAGCTGCTAGAGGATTTCATTTTTGCAATGAACTTGAAGCCTTAAAAGAGAGAGAGTTGCTCTGCACAGCAATTCTTTGCCATAATAGACAAGAAAATGTTCCCCATTCACCAATACCTTCCCAGTATATTTCAAGTTCTTGTCTTGTTTGATTGCATTTCTTATATAGTCACTGAGATGGATCAGAATTTCCCTGAAAATTTTAGTTATTACTGAAGATTGCATTTTTTCCACTTTTACTGCAGCTTACAAATCAGAAACTAAAAATAAAATGGGCATCTGTTTGGATAATCTATTTTCCCAGAACAGATTAAAGTGATGAAATAAATCTTGGAAGTTCTTGGAAGAGCTTTGAATGAATGGCAATAAGAGATGAAAACAAGGTGAGTTTTGCTTGGCTAGGACCTAACTGAGGGAATTAACCTTATGCTGCGTCAGGATGAAGTTTGCAAAATAAAATAGGGGTCACTAGCATGAACTACAGAAGTGTAAAAAGTAGATTAAAGGTGACATTTCTGCCAGAAGGCCTTTATGTACACTAGGGGAAAAAAGTGAACAAGGTTAGTTAGAAAAGAAAGAAAGTCAGGAAGACCAAATTCTTATAGAAGTCTCATGTGTGCTGGCAGAGTTGCCCTGGCCACAGCCATGGCTTGGAAGGCAAGGGTTGAACAATTGCTCATCCTCATACCCTGGACAGGGAGCAGGCAAGGCGCGGGTGAGATGCTGGCAAGGTCTCTGCTTCTTCAAACTCCAGGCTGGGGGTTTTAGGCCAAAACTTTCCTATATGAGAAACCCTTAAAAAAAAAGAGATGCTGAATATGCACTCAGAAAAGCTAATCCCAGCTGCAGCCTATTCTGAAGGGATATATGGCCCAGCAAAAAGCTGGTGGCTGCCCCTTCTAAGGATGCCACCAGCATCATTGCAGCTCCTGTCAGAAAACTGGAAAAAAACCTGCAATACGCCTGTTCTGGCCATGCTCTGCTGAATATCTGTATGTGTATATCCATGCATGGCTTTAGGAATCAAATCTTAATGTTCCTTTCGCTGTCAACCAGCTGTCTTTAAAATGGTAAATTATCCTAGGCACAAGAAAAGGAATGAAGATGCAATTTAATGTAGATATAGAAAGTTTAAGTGCTGTCACGAGATGAAACCAACTACAACTAAATCTACTTTGGAAAAAGCTGTGCTTAAGTTCACTAGAAGCAATGTGTTTGCTTCAGGAACAGCAGTGAAAGTATCTGTGGCGTTTTTACAAGAGATCTGGGAGGAGACGATCATTCAGGTCCCTTCTGGCCCTTAAAATCTATGAATCTAGGAAATGATGCCTCGTTTCACAATCTAAGTCATTAAAAATACCCTTTCATTACTGAAGTAATCACATTTCTTGGAAATGTGGCTACTATCTGCTAAGATGATATACCAGATGATCAGCGTTTTATTGAAATTCACGGAAAGAACTGTGTTTGATACCAGAATTCTTCTTTTTTATTATTTCCACAAGCTCAGAAAACCACTCAGTGTTGTAGTATAGAAATGACATAAATTAATGCATAGCCAAGTAGCTCCTTGTGCGACCCCTTTTCCCTGTAAGAGCAAGGATGGCCTGAACCTCTCACAGAAGGGGAGAGGTAAGTCAGAGCTGTCATGGTCACACATTTACACCTGAATAACATATACAAAAAATATTTTTTGGGGGGAAAAGAGGTACTAAGCATTATGTAGTACTTTTAAATTACCCTAAACACATTTCAAAATACTTCTTAATGTTTCCTGATTATTGGGGTCACTCCGATTGTACGACTTTCTAACTGGAGGTCACATCCTTACCCTCCACACAACGAGGAGACCTTGGGGCACAGCTGGGCTTCCAACAAGGGGTTTCCTAACCTTGAGGCACAGTGCTCGGCCACACTACTCTTTTCTGTTACATCCTCTTAAATTTTGCTGTGGAAGACGGAAAGGTGCTCTAAAAACCTCAGGAACAACTTAAAGAGGTGCTGCTCAGTTCCCATGTGCTGTAAAAGCATCTTTGCAACAGAAAACATAAGCAGGCACTGTCTTTAATTTTGTCTTTTTCAGTGCCTAACTCAAGGGAGGGGACCCAATTCAGCTCAAATTGCTTGATGGTGCTGTAAAACACGACCAACTAACACATCTGATGATCCTCTTGGTGAGCTCTGGCGTCGGTACTGCAAACTAGCATTTACCTTCCGATGCATGAGGAAGCTGTGTTGGCACAAAACTCTTCACAAGGGCACTTCTGGGTAAATAATAAGCTCAACCAGAGAGGATGAATAGAATAAGAAAGTAATTTTTATACTGAATGAGTACAAGGTAGAGAGGAAGTAAATGAAACAATTTGTTTGAGAAAGTGGGTTCAGTAGAAACTTCTGGATTTGATGTGCTGTCTCTCCAAAGAGCTGGATGTGCTTTAATAGTATCATTTCTGATTTATCTGCTGTTGCCAGATAAATTTTCTTCTGGGAGGAAGAGCAGAATTCTCTTTATTTAATGTACCATGTCTGGAATGTGGACTAGATTCAGCTACATGTCGCTTATAATTATTTATGTAACTTATTAATCACTGGGCTGTCACTCAGCTGTTTATAAAACACAAAAGAACACTTGGAGCCTGAAAAATTACATTTTTCCTCCCCTGCACCTCCCCAAAGGCCCCTTTGCACTTCTGAGCAGACCTCCATTTAAATGAAAATCTGTTGCCCAGTGTAAGTAACAAGGAACTCTGTAATGATAATTTAAAGAACACACTTGGACTTTGTGCTTGGGAATTGAATGATTTGCTTTAAGGTGCTTTAAAACTTTCCTTTCAACTTGTCTGGCCAATGTCCTTGGCCCATCATTTTTGTTTGTTTTTTTCCCAAACAGGTCATGGGTAGGGTCCTCCTCTAGCCTGCTCAGCAACCTGTTTTCCCCATACTCAATACTTGGAAAACCACAGCGTCTCCCAGATCGCTAGCTGTGGATCGAGCCTGCATGAAACTGGCTAATGCATTGGAAAGTTAAGATACTTACGCACACCTACGCACACGCTGGTTCCACACATCTCATTTCTCTTGTATCTCCTTCTGTGATGAGTTAATCCATGTGGTTTTGCACAGCTCACTCTCGAGCTCCTGTGCAGGATAGCTCACAGATTTTCTTTCAGGAGAAGGTACCGTGCCAGTTCACAGAGACCAGCGTCCAGGCTCCTAAGTGGTACGCAGAAGAGCAATGAGTGTGTTCAGCTGAATTACATTTAAAATTTGATTATGAATGGCATCTTTGAGGCAGGCTATTCATCATTTGATGTTCTGCGTGGGTCTCAGTGTCTTGAAGCTTCATAAAGGCAATTCATTAAACAGCTTTAGCCAGACCAGGAGGTGACTCAGAGAGTGGGTGAAAGCTGGTGGCTGGCACCCACCGCTGCCTGTGGCATTCCTGCATTATTGCCTTGGGCTGCAGTATACCAACAAGATGCTTGTCTTTTGGTGCCTCAGTTTAGCCAGCGATGTAATAGTTATACTGGTATCTACCTGCTTTCTCACCCATTTGGTGGGCTGACTGGCAACATGTTTTCAATCTTTGCATGAAAGGCTCCACATTAATCCATGCCACAATTTTCTTTGTTTGCTTCTACCATTAAAATTACTTGTTTCCCCCAAAGATCTGCCATCTGTCACTATTCACCTTTTACATTTTTATGCTCCACAGTCGAGCAAACACCAATGCCTGAGTAAACCTATTTCCCATTATCAGCCCTTGAAAGCGCCCTGAGGTCGGGGCAGTTGCAAAGCCTCGCTCCTGGCTGGATTCCCGGGGACCCCAGGGCTCATCCTGCAGCCACATCCTCACTGTGGCCTCTAAAAAAATCCATTTTTTTCATCATAGGAGTTGCCCAGTCTTTTAAAAAAAAAAAAAAATTACTTCTCTTTTCCTCACATTGCCGTAATCTTTAGGGAGTAACGTAGTATTGTAGGAGGGAGAGGCAAAGAGATGAGATATGGCCTGAGTGGATGCGGGTAGCTAAGGGGGACTGCTCTGGACTCTCCGCATGGAGATGCTGTTGTGATATGTTGGGTGTCTTTGGCTGCACTTAGCAAAGGAGAGGGCAGACCCTGGCTGATGGCTGGGACGTGCAGCTGTGAGACGCAAGCCACAGCCTGAGTAGCCAGTTGCAAATGATTTTTGTGTTTTCATAATCTTTGTGAGTAATATCCTGTCAAAGTCTCCTCAAAAGTTATTAGTCCCTTCATAAACTGGTACTTCAATATGTAAACTTGCCTTGTAATTAATTTTATGAGCTATGCCACTGGCACCATAGAGCTCTTATTTCATTTTAGGAGCATAATTGATTAGGCCTCCTGTAGCTATGATGTAGACCAAGGATGTCGCCACCAAACAAGGAGTAATTTGTGACAGCTCATTTGTGAGTCGATATCTACTGTTTGCCAGTGTCGAGCATACATAAGGCAAAGTAAAATATTTTGCATTGCTACTGCTGTGCCCTGCTTGAAGTTAAAAAAAAAACAGAAAAGCAAAGAGAATATTTAGTTATACAGATAAATTAGTAAGGTTGATTTGTATATATTTGTACAGCAGCTTTTATTCTCCACTGTAAAGGTTTTTTTCTTCTCCACTGAATTTCTTTTTAAGATGTTTGCCTCACTAGAGCATCAGATGACATCCCTATTTGGGCAACTAGATTTTGCATTACTAAAATTTCCCTCTGTTTCAATGTATCAGATACTTTTCTCTACTTTCTGCAACTGTTATGGCACAATAAAATCTCTCTGTCTGATATGCCTTTTAGCAATTCTGGAGTCCTTCTTGATGCCAATGGTTTAGTAACAGAATTTCTCTTCTATTCTCTCCCTGTTTAATATTTGAGTGAATGTTACCTGGGAGAAATATGGACACTCAGGCTGTATTAGCTTAATTTATGGCTAGCATCAACGAGGCAATATTTCCTGTGGATAAGGTCAGAAGGGCTTGCTTTTCTATTAATTAAAAATAGGCTCATATAGGACAGTGCATGTAAGTGATAAAGACATAATGTGTATTTGTGTGGCCATAAAGAAGAAGAGGGGGGTTATTCATAGACCAGTGATCATAGCTGGAGTCTCGCCCTGACCCTGACAACAGAACCAGAAAAAATTTTTTTAAAAGTATTAATTTATTCTTTCCATATCCTGCTTATACCAGCTGGAGAAGTGAGCTGAGTATCTGTGAGAGGCAAGTCCTAGGCTGCTGCAGCACCTTAAAGCCTGTAAGCACAAGGTTGAAACTAAGTGCCTTGTGCTCGCTGCCTCTCCAGGAGAAGCTATGTATGGCTGAATTCAATAGGAGCGCTGTCTGAAATAAAAAGAAAGCAAAACCTGGATGGTTTAAAAATGAAACTGGGAGTATTGCAGAGGGAGAGTCAGAAGAAATGAGAAATGCTTCCCTCCAAAACTGCAGCAGAATGATAAATTACTTTTGCCTTTCCGAAGCCAAGCTAGAAAACCTCTGCTCACCTCTATTATCTACTTCTGGTCTCTGAAGATACATTACCATATTAATTCATTGCGTTATACAATTTGAGCAACTAAATGAGTTTACCTCGTGGCCTCTTAATAGCATTTTCTTCTAATGCTAACTTTAAGTGATACATTTTAGGGGATACTTGAAGCAGAATGCATCACGAAAATTTATTTAAACTCAATTTTGTTTACAAATTATGACTTATCCCTTCTTGATGAACCACATATAGAGAAACCATGCAGCCTCTCTGCAGACAAAACATCTCTTCGCATTGGGACTACCGCCATCTCCTGACAAACGTGAGGTTTTACTGGGGCAAAAAAGCAGCTGCCATGTCTTGGGAGTTCAAGAGGGACTGTTTGTGTAAAAGACACTAGTAGTGTCGTGGAGCAAATGACATGTGTGATGAGTTAGGACGTTTATGCCTGCAGCCCATCAGGAGGTGTAGATGTGGCACTTCAGGATATAGTTTTGTGGTCGTGGTAATGTTGGGTTGATGGTTGGGTCCTTAATGAACCTTAATGATTCTGTGATGGATGGGTTGGTGCCGTGCCACATGGCATACCCAGCATGTGCCAGGGTGTGCTTGGTGACATCAGGAAGTGTTCTCCAAGCACTGAGTTTGTGGGAAAGACATCAAAAAATGAGTCAAGTCCATTTTTAGGCAACACAGTTCTTATTAGGACATGAATTTTATGTCCTGTTACTGTGATATCCACAGGGGTCCTCCACCTATGCACTGGCTAAAATTTTTTCTATGTGCATATGTATTTCTCTGTACAAATAAATGCATACATAAAACATGCCTACAAGCAGCTTACAAACAGAAGCATCCACCTGACCTGGGGCCTCACATCTTTGATTGCTCCTTCCCATTACTCAAGGGATGAAGAAAGTTGAGTCTTGTGGGATTGCCCCAGGATTTAAGAGCTGACGAACATACCAACTGCAAACGTGCCGAATTGCCTCCCTGCATCCCACCCACAAAGATTTCAAGGAGTGAGAGGCTTGATGGAAGACTCCTCATGCAGCGGGTCCCCAGGTCTGCATGTTCTTGTTGCTACTGATCAGTGCCTTCAGCTGTTCAGGGAGATTTCTGTGCATACCAAAAAATTCTTAGTTTTTTAATTTTAGTTTTCACAGAGGTGAGTGATTATCCAGTATGGCCAGAGGCATATATTTATCCAAATGACCATAGTGCAGCTCTGCTCTACTTTTCATTGAGGCCTCATTCAGCAAAACCTTTGAGTACATTCTGTAACTGAAGCATATACTTCTGTATTTCCCTGAAACACTGAGGATGGATGAAATTTTGTTGAATAAAGCCCCATATCAGTCATCCATGGGAGAAACAAAGACAATATTGTGCAATTCAGGTATCTAAATTTTTAGCACAAATGTTTTGCAAACAGCCTAAAAATCACTCACATGGTGTAATGATTATCAACAAATTTGGACTATTAGAAGTAAACTGTTCGACTTCCATGGGTAGAAGAGGACTGCAGCTCTGCGTTCGGTGCAACTACTCTCATGTGTCAAGTTCGGCACCTGTGTAAAGTTTGCAGGCCTGAAGTGTGCGTCTGAAATTATGGTTTTGTCCATGAATGATTGAAACTCCAATGTTATGGACAGAATTATCACATTGCTTCAAAATCCAAACAATAGATGCTACAGATGTAATTGCTCTGTTTTGTATTCTTAAAATGCAACAGTGAGATCAGCCCATCTTCTTTGGTTGGCTGGCTGGGTTATTTACCACTCAAGTGTTTTTGGTTTCGTGGGTTGTTTTTTCAGTTTTTCTTGTTGGTTTTTTTTTTTACAAACATTCAACTATTAGCCATTTACAATGACTGACAGAGGTAGCATTAACTTACCACCAAGTAGAAATCAGTTCTTATTTGACCTTCTGAAATGTGCTAACCATCTTAAAGGGAATTTCATCTCATCTTTGTGGCACTGACATAAATTAGTAAATAGAAAGTATCTTCATTTGACATTTTCTACTCTAAGTACATGATCAGCAGAGTCTTACATTCCGTGATTTTAATTTAATACGTTTATCCCTGTGCTAGATATGGTAGTCATTTAAACTGACCTTACTTTATTTGAATTATTGCTCAGATTTGCACAAGTACAAATGACCTAATCTTCCAAAATACATTTTCTGATCGACATAAGCAAACAGTCTGAAGAAGCAATTATGTAAAAGAAATGCTTTTAGGCAACAAATGGGTCTATAAATAAATGAGTACTTCCTAATCACAGGCTAAAAAAAAGTGTGCCAGTTTTCCTTTTTTAATAAAAAAAGAGCTAAACTCAATGAATTTTAATATTCCTGAAAGCAAGGGGCCAAGAGTACTTTGGGAAATTGAGTACAGTGAAAGCAAAAGCTGCACCAGCTTTTTGCGCAGGTTCAGGTAGCATAGCTGCATGTGACCAGTACCACCTCTGACTTTCCAGGTCTGCACAGATCAGGAAGAAATTATATGGGGAAAAAGTGACCATTTTTTTATTTGCAACTTGTAGGAGGGAAGGGAATTTTTTTACAAATTGAAAGTGTTTTTTCCCCAAAGTGAAAGGCAATGCAAAAATGCATCACTCTACACCTCTTTGTGTCTTTTCTATTTTCTCCATTGCCACTGCCTTAGGTTCCCAATATTTATTTAGATTTATGAACTTCTTCCTAAATAAAGACAGGATTTGGGGAAATATGTGTTAAAAAATGTGTCTGAAGGGGAACTTCTATCCGTATTTGGTATTTGGGGAAAAAAGTAATTGTTAGCAGTTGGAAAGGTGTTACTAGGCCATGTACTATAGTTGTGTCAATGGGTATGAGAAGAAAAGATACAGGTGAAGCTTGGTACTGGAGACATCAGTGCAGACAAATGATTTTCTCACAGTGAATAAATTAAGACTACGTAGGTAAAGATAATGGATAGTTACACAGTTGTGCACTGGTATGAGCAGACTATCAAGTCTAGGAAGATGAAGCTGGATGAAAAGGCAAAAGTCATTTGACATGAGAGGGAGAAATTATACTGCTGAAGGAAGAGAGGAGGAGCTGCATGAGGGAAATAAAAGCAGGTCAGAGAGATCCGTCTGTGGGAAGAAGACAAAGAGAGAACTGCTGAAGGAAGAGAGGAGGAGCTGCATGATGGAAATAAAAGCAGGTCAGAGAGATCCATCTGTGGAAAGAAGACAAAGAGAGGCATTAATGGAGAGTATACAAATGTCAGGGAGATGAGAGTGAAAGAAAGAATCTTGAAAAAAAATGGAGAAAGGCAGGAAGGCAGAAACACTAAAGCTGAGCATGAACCCACATTCCGCATATTAACTCCTCTGAAAACCTGTGCCTGCTTTGCTCTGGCTTGTTTGCAGGAGCGTGTCTCGGGCTGTATCTCAGGTGGGGAAGTGACCTCTGGGTCCAGCACTGGGAGCCTGTGGAAAGATGATGAAGGAAAAATTGTTTTGCTAAGGGATAGAGTTGTGTATGTGTGCATATGTCAGGTTTAAGAGGAGTTCTTGCACTCCCAAGGAGAAGTGATAAACTGCTAAAATAAAGAAATCAGATATTGCCCCTGTGCTTCTCAGAAAGGTGCAGCAATGAGATAGGGTCCATATTCACTGGCGCTTTGGATGTTAGTGATACTTCTTTGGCTGAAGAGAAATCACAGTGAGAAAGGAGAAGTTCTGCAGGAATCAGTTCTCCTCTCTGTGACACTGGTAAAAATCAGGAGCTGCTTCACTGAAGGAAAGTGGTTCTCATAAAAATAAATGAATTAACTAAATAGAAAATCTCAAGTTTAGATCTGAGGTCGTGTGCTGCTCAACTGTATTTCTGTTGAAAGGTTATATACCACTCAGGGGTTTTTGGTTTTGTGTTTTTTTCTTGAGAGCTGAGATTTTATGAAGGCAGAAAAATTGACTTTATATCCTTAAGCTCTTGACTTTTTACCAGTCAAAACTTCCTTAGTCTTTTCCAGAGACCATTTCCAGAGTTCTAGAATTCAAGTGAATTCCTTCATGGTTCTTGTCTGCATCAGAATGTTTTTGGGCACGTCCAGTTAAGGTTTTGGTTTCTATGAACAGTGTATATATACCTCTATTTTTCCACATGGAAAGATAAGAAGAAAGGGCAAAAGCGCTTAAGAGATATCCTTAATATCAAAGAAGCTGAAAGAAGCCAATATGTATTTTCTGTCTTCCACCTGTGCTAGAGAAGAGCTTAAGTTGGAGATATGCCTCTATAGGATTTAGTCTTAAATACACCTATTTGCTGTGCTTACAAGTTAAAATCAGACTTCAAGTCAGGCACAAGACTGTAAACAAAATCCCAAAGAAATCAAATATAAAACATATTTTTTAATGTAGTTGTGGGATATCTTTCCTATTGCATACAATAAGATGATGCAGCTGGGTTTAACATCACTCCTTTTCCAGCTGTTAACCTCTGCTCTGTCCCTACTTGAAAGCCAGTGGCTGTGTTTTCTCAGAGTGATCCTGCCATAATGCCCTTCTAGGTCTCAAATTCCTCTTTGCTCCCCACTTTCACTTTAAAGCTGGTTTCCTGCTCTCTGCCCATACCTGTGCAGCCTCAGCAGCTCAGACCTCACACCTCCGTTGACTCCTGGAGCTGGTAGAAACACCAAAGCTGTTGGCAGTCAGCCAGCAAATGGACTGCCAACGTCCTGACCTGGAGCCTCTCCTTTACAGGGGACCACAGATGCTTCCAAATGAAATGTGCAAGGCACCACTTAAACACACATTTCTTAAAGGTCATGGTCCTCAGTGTGATGCTGGCTTCCTGTATGGCACATACATGGCACATGGCTAGGACAGCTGACAAGTAACAAGTTGCTCTGTCTAGAGGTACTTATAAATGCAGATGCTTTCTCTCCTGGTTTCCTTTGTGCCAGGAGGTGGTATGGATTATCAGGAGAAGACATCTTCCCAAGTCTGTAGCTCTTCAGATACCTAGAAACAAGAATGCTTTTCACATGCACCTTGGTGTTCTTCCAACATCTGCAGGTTAGCGTAATCCTTGTGATAAAAGACTCCAGGAGAATAGGTTGTTTTCACTATAATCATGCTGCAGCTGCTATAGGTGATTTGCAAAAGGAGGTGTCCAGGTCCTAAGTTGCTTAAATATTGTGTAAATGGAAGACACGTCTCTATCAGGATTAGGGGGCCAGCATGGTGCCACCTCCAGCAGGCAGCGTGGGCAGGTCTTTGTCAGTGGCACTACAGTCCTCCAGGAAGGAGGACACGGTTGTCACATCTCCAGGTGACTGCCTGCACAACCTGGACAGAAGGAGAGCTTTGTTGATGTAAATCAATATATCGTTTATGTTGCTCGTGGCAATGTCTTTCTAACTTTGATGCATGAGACAAAAACAAATGCAGTGTCCCTGGAGAAACAAGTGCTTTTAGATGTACAAATAAGGCAATTACTTGCAAATCCCTCCCTGGCAGCAGAGACAGAGAAAGCGCAAAGGCAGCATGTTAAGCAAATGTTTAAGCTTTGTCTCTGAGATATGTTCTGCCGTTTCTAAAAGAAGTATGCTTGTACCTTAGAGAGAAAAAAAGAAATAACAGTGTGAGTATCTACAGGAGAGACCCAACATGAAATCCTAGGTTAGATGCTTGCTTATTTTCTCAGATTTCTGAGTTTCTCAAATACCTCTCCTTTGCACACTTTGGATCATGGAAGGTGTTTCCATGGTGACAAATAGATGTTATGTTTATTTACTGGACAGCAGGGAATGACAATGTCAGCAAATGACATTTCTGTTCCTTTTTTTTCTTTTGTTTTTTTTTCTTTCAAGGGAGACATGTTTTAGTTAATGAAACTGGCAGCAGCAGCAGTTTTCTACATATTCTTCCCAGATCCACTTTGTGTGTGTGTGTGTGCATGACACAAAAGCAGACAGCAGTCACTGTGCCTGTGTGATTCTCCTATCAGCCCTCTGAAGCCTTTGCTCTATTTGGTATGCACAGAGTTTCTTGTGAACAGCACTGCCTGTGAAGTGTCAAGGAGATTTCAGGCTTAACTCATGGGAAAGGACCTAAATATTTCTTGCATTGCATTAGGTGCACGGTCTTTTCCTCAACCCTCCCACACATCTGTTCTTGTTGACAGCTCTGCTACTTTGTCCATAAAAAATTATCTGATAGCTAAAGCTCTTGTAGCTGATGCTGCTCTGGTAAAAATAAGTAAATAAATAAACTTAATATTTTCAGTAGATTGTAGAATGTAGGAAAGAGATTTTCAGAAGGAAGCTTCTGAGAGGAGACAAGAGTCTGAAAACAAAACAGAGCTTTGGCAGGTTGATTAGTTCATGGATTTTATACCTGTTAAAACTTGTTCTGAGGCTCTGTAAAGTGTATTTCCTTTGTTAACGGTCACAGGCTGCTGCTGAAATGAATGAACAATGAATTGAAGGCCAGTCTGGAACCCTCTGTAGCCTCTCAGGGTTTTCCATCAACTCTGCTGGGTGACGCGTGGCCCAGTGGGAAAGTGGAAGCTGGTAGATCCATTAGTTCCTTCTCACATCCATCTCTCTCGAAAAATAGTGGGGGACTTGCCTCTTGTAGCCCCAGTCAACCCGACTTCACCTCGCCACTCCTGTTCCCTTGGTGGGCAGAGAAGCAGGGACTGTGCTTCCCACCAGGATTCAGAAGGGGTGTATAATTATTACAAGGGTTTCAGGCGTTTGTGGCTGTTCCTTTCCTCCCTCCTACGTTATGTGCTTGAGCTAGACCTGCCTGTGTCTGTCAAAACAGCAGAACCAGTGAGACAAATAGTTGCATGCAATAGAAACTGATGATGATAGTCGGTGACAGACTGGATATGTTTCAGTGGTTGACTTAAACTTTCAAGAGGAGTGAGTAGGTAAACTCCTGTTTTACTTTTCCTCACACAACTCCAGTCCTGAAAATGCTGTAACATCTAAAATTTTTATTACTGGATGAATATAGAAACATGAGGATTGAGGGGAAGAGTGACATAAAAACTAAATGAGTATATGACTGGAGGAAAAAAAAATAAACAAAAACCCAATTACAGCCACCCTCTAAAAATACCCCAACAATGCAAGCAAAAAAACTCTATTAGTTCAGGAACCACGGTGTACTGGTTTTGGATGAGGTGCAGTTAATTTTCTTCACAGGAGTTTGTACGGTACAATCATTTGGATTTGTGATGATAAAAGTGTTGATAACACAGGATGTTTTAGCTATTTCTGAGAAGTTCTTAGGCAGCGTCAAGACCTTTTCTGCTTCTCACCCCACCGGTGAGTGAGCTGGGCGTGCACAAGAATTTAGAAGGGGACACAGCTGGGACATTGACCTCAGCTGACCAAAGGAATATTCCATACCATATGATGTCATGCTCAGCAATAAAAGCTGAGGTGGTTTGTTTTTCTGTTTTGTTTTGTTTTTTCATTCCCAAACATTCTGTATTATGGGCCTGGTCCTCAAATTTCTTCATGCACCTATCTGTCAGCTGGATCTTCGACCCTAGACTGGGATTTGCTGTTTCCACTCAAATTTGCGGAAAGCTAGCCCAGAAAATGTTGAATACAAATAGAGGTGTGTTCATAGGCTGTAACAAAGACACACAAGAGAATATGTTCTCTTCTTTAAGACACCGTAACCCTTACCACATCCTGATTCCAACTGCCAGTGAATTTAATTATGGAGATTTGCTCCTTACATCTTGAAAATATATTTGATGGGCTTATTTCCTCTTTCCGTCTGTTAGGTCAAACCCACCTAAAGGTGGCACATCTCTACAGTTGCAGGAATGTAGAACAAAACTCTCACTATTGCATGAAATTAAAAAATGTGGAGCCCTATTCACATCAGTTCCTTCAAAACAATATTTGTGTGCTTTAGCAGGGAAGTCGTAAGACTAATGTCAGACAGATCCCTGGGATGGCTATTACATTTCCCCTGTTGTAGGATCACAAGGGCCTGTGTAGCTGCCTTTGGCCCTGAGACAAAAAATCTTGTGGCATGGTACCAAGAAAAGGAGGAGAGAATAACAAGGAGAACAAAGAAATGACTTGGCCAAGACAGAAAATGTGAAGCTGGGGCCAAGCCAAAGGCAGCCCTGGACACAGTTTGAAGCCCTGGGGCAGCTGGCCCGTCACTCACTGTGGGTTGGTGGGCATGTGGCAGTGCTGGGCCAGTGAAGCCTGTATCCTTCCTCCAGCTCCCCCAGCCCTGTCCACCCTTGCTCAGAGCAGGGACACCAGGCACCAGCCCTAAACCAGACTGGCAACAAAAATTGCAAAAGTGTGCAGGAGGATTTATTGGGGTATTTGACTGAATTTGAATAACTCTGACAGGTGATAAAGTGCCAGGGCTCTGGGTGTGTTTGAAGGAAAGAGTACTTGATTGTAGAGTGTGGTGGACTTCTCTGGTCTTGACAAAGGTCAGCGAGGCCTCTGAGGTGGAGACTGACCATGCACAGTGCATGAACGGGTAAGGGGAAGCTCTGATGCAATCCTGCCCTCTGTGAAAGGCAACTCTATCAGATAAGGAAGTTTTAGATTACAAAACTGCTCCTCGTAGCACTCTCCACCTTCTCCCTCTCACAAAAATATAAATTGTGCCTCTGAGAGATTGGGAGCTTATTTGAGAATTAGGTAGTCCAATACTTAGTGTTCTTTAAGGGTCTGGTTCAAAGCCCATGGAAGTCTTTTGGTTGACTGCAATGGTCAATGGCTCCAACTCACAGTGCCTTTTGTATCACATTTACCATGAACTTCATAATGATCTGTTGACACCTCATAGCACCCTTCTGAGGTTGGGCTTCATGACAAAACTGCTCTCCCAGCTCATTTGCTTTGATGCTCCCATGGTTTTCATGTTGAAAAGCGAAGAAACTATCTGCAGATCCAGATTCTGTGGGCTCTATATAAAGCTAGAAAAAAACCCCAAATTTTAAAAACTAGGCCTCTTATTCCATCCACAACAAACCTACAATATCATTGCTCTACCAGTCTTTGATTATACCTGGTGGATCACATGCAGGCAAAGATAGCCTCAACATAAAAAGACAAAGTGAGGAAATGAGGTGGAGGTGGGTGTCACAAAAGGAGGGAGGAGTGGAAGGCAGTCTGAAGGTGGGCTGGCACCAGGAAGACCAACAGAGGACCATGAAATGGACCTCACTGTTGGACAGTGGCATGTTCTGATAGTAATTAGGATGGTACAGAACAAAATGTTGCATGGAATAGCTGGACTAGACATCTGAAAAATGGCCTTTCCCATCTGAGTAACAACCTCAGTACACCTCATTAGGAAGGCTTCTGTTTTGTGATCTTAGGAGCTGACAGAATTGAGATGGAGAGACACTCAGGAAAGCCACTTGCCCTTACTAAGTGCCTAAGGCTTATGGAGTCTGAGGAATCAGCATTACCCTTTCTTGGTGGCTGAGCAATAGAGATTATGGTTTCAAATCCTGGCCATTTATTTAGACCTAAAACTAGGCAAGGAAATGCCAAGCTAAATAGGTTAAGTGTTCTCACAAGGGCAAATAAGAAGGGAGAAAAAGGACCTTCTACAGTATGCTAGGTTTATTTCACCTCTGCCTGTGCTCTTGCAGGCAAAATATAAGTCTTCTGTGTGACTCTGAGGTCTTCCTGTTGCTATATATTCCCAGATTCAAATCTGTCCAAAAAGAATCTTTGGAAGTGAAAAACTTTAGCAGTGCAATGGTTAGCACAAGCTTCAGAGAGAGGATCCTCCTGGAGGTTGCCATTAATGCTGGATTATGTGCCTGCAGGAAAATAAGAGAGCTCTCCCCATGCAGACAGTTCCGTCATCATTCGAAAGAAAAAAGGTTTCTTCTTAACCTAAGCGGCCTGGTGAGGTAAAGTCTTTGTCAAGATGACAACTGAGGTTGGCAGTGATGCTGTGAAAAGGCTGAAATCAGAACTTAATAGCCTTGATGTCTATTAAGCGGGTATTCTTTACTGCAGCGCTGGGCACACCTGGGATAGCTCCACCTGGTGTGTGCCCCGAGAAAGGCCAGACATACAGCTTTTACGCAGTTTAGAGATACATATTCATGCAATTTCTGAGAAATCATTAACATGTTGCCGCCCACTCCCGCATGCATAATACAGTCTTTCGGTTGTCCTCAGGATCTCTGGTGGTCATTTTACTTCATCGGGCTGTCCTGTTGATGGGCTCCATTCAGTTCCCTCCTTGTCTTTGTTAAGAGACTCCAAGGCTGGCCTAGGCTGGTTCTGCATATCGTAATGGCCCTTGGGAGGCCTGAAATATTCCATCTTTGAAGATAAGAGCATCCTGCCCTTGGGGATAAGCTCTGCTTGTGGAATACTTGTATGACACCTCCACTGTCCCACTAATTCTGTTTGGTAAGAGCATCCTGAGTCTTTTACATACCAGCTAAAACTCCAGTTCTGGCTATAACTATGGTTCCAGCTAAAACCACGGCTTCAGTAGGATTGTGCAAAATCATACTTTCTTTAATTCAATCTGCCACTTTGGGCAGGCAACTATGAATGGCTAGTTCAATGTAAAGATGGCTTTTTTTCTGTGCACACATCTGAAAGATGACCATCTGTCCCTTTTCTCACATTCCAACCATGTGACGTCCAGATTCTTACACTGGAAAAAATAGGAATCTCAAGGTTCAAGATCCAAGTGTGATTCCAGTTTCTATGCTTACAGGATTTTTTCCTTCCAGTGGGCTGATGATAAAGATCTTTAAAAACCATCTATGTGAACAGATCATACGTGCTCTTAGATACTTTCCTTTTACATATCAGAAAAGGTGGTGCTGAAGGACCTGGAGGATTGCAAGGTTTCTGTTTCTAAATATAATAGACTTTTAGTAGCATGCACTTTTGGTAGACCCAGGCTGCAAGTGACCGTCACTCGTTACTGGAATTGCCCTTTGATATGTTAGCAGACCTGTGACCCTTCTGAAAGGATTCATTTGCATGCAACTGCTGGCAAAGGGAGCAGACAGGAAGGGTTGAAACAAACATTTGCGTCACACACAAACAGTCTTTAAAGCAGTCCTTAAAGCCGGTAAATCATTAAAAATTAGTGTGCATGTGCATGGGTTTGGATCCTTAAAAAAACCAAACCAAAACACCGAGAGATCTGTCAACTTTAAATTCATAAGCTTTTTCCAAATGCATTTCCAAGAACAGCATCCAGCCTGCAGCGTGGAGCACACTGCTGCGGCAGTCATTTTAAATTCTGCTAAATCATTCTGCAACTCTCTAACCAGTACTAATAGCTTTTAGGCTGGCTGGCAATCTCACTCCAATAGGAAGCCTTGCACAGGCTTCCAGACCATTTATGTGTGTGGGTGAGTGAGAGAGAGCACCGCAGATTTAATTTAGTGCCCTTGGTGGCTTTCAGTAGAATATATATATATTAATCACTTGTGACTTCTGGTTTGGGGGATGGGGGTTCATCTGGAGTACAGGAAAATCAAATGAAACTCATAAAGATGAAAGTTGTCTTGATTTCATTTGCTGATTTTAAACAGCAAATCGTTTCTTACCCATCCTTGCATGATAATTGGTAAATGTACTGAAATGGGTTGAGTTGCAGTGGACTCTATGGGCAATCACGCAATAACTGGAGTTTGGAATGTGCCCTATAGGTACAATTGCTAATCACATTGCTCAGATAATTTCTGTCTGGGAGAAACACATTGCATTTCGAAGCTGGCACCTTGCAGTGAGGAAGCAGGGCCATCTTCAGCTGTGTCTGGCACAGGGTCCCCAAGCAGCCAAGAGGCTGTAGGGCAGCTCTGAAAATGTGAGCCATTGACTCAGCTGCAGGGAGGAAGAAATGAGAGTAAATTGTGTGAGATGAATGAGACTCAGCAGGTCTGTAGGTAACATTACTCTGCAGATGAGAGTCACTTCATCAGACATTAGGCTTTGAATATTGCACTTTAATTTGGTTGAGTAGTGGCTCTCTATTGCCCTCAGAGGGCAATTTATCCTATCTGGTGCTAAGGACTTGCATTTCCTTAACATGAGTCGTCTCCTTATCAGTGAATAACTCACCTTCGCAGAAGAGGGCAACAAAGCTGGTGAAGGGCCTGGAGAACAGACCTTATGAGGAGCGATTGAGGGAGCTGGGTCTGTTCAGTTTGACAAAGAGGAGGCTGAGGGGAGATCTCATCATGCTCTACAATTACGTGAAAGGACATTGTAGAGAGGTTGGTGCTGGTCTCTTGTCACTGGTAATTAGGGACAGAACCAGGGGGAATGGTTTCAAGTTGCAACAGGGCAAGTTTAGGCTGGACATTAGGAAGAAATTCTTCACAGAAAGAGTGGTCAGACACTGGAATAGACTACCTAGGGAGGTGGTTGAGTCGCCATCCGTGGATGTGCTCAAGCGTCGCTTAGATGTGGTGTTGGGTGATATGGTTTAGGGGTGAACATGTAGTGTGGTTGGCCTCGATGGCCACAAGGGTCTTTTCCAACCTGAATTGTTCTATGATTCTATGATTCTATGTCCACTGCACTGCCTTTACCTATCCACCTGGTTATGTCCTCATAAAAGGCTATCAGGTTGGCCAAACATGACTTCCCTTTCGTAAAACCATGTTGACTTCTCCTAATGACCCTCTTACCCTAGATAGGTCCCTTCCAGCTTAGGCCATTCTATGATTCTATGATTCTATGATTCTATGATTCTATGATTCTATGATTCTATGATATACCTAGAGACAGTTTCAAGGATAAGTTGTTCCATCACCTTTCCAGGGGTAGAGGTGGGGTTGACTAGCCTGTAGTTTGCTGGGTCCTCTTTTTTGCCCTTTTTGAACACCGGAGGGGCAATTGCTTTCCTCCAGTCCTCAGGCACGTCTCCTGTTGCCCACAACTTACCAAAGATGATGGAGAGTGGCCCAGCAATGACTTCCACCAGCTCCCTCAGCACCCACGGGTGCATCCCATCAGGGCCCATGGATTTGTTGACGTTCATATTGCCAAACTGATCCCTAACCCAGTCCTCATCAACTAAGGCAAACTCCTCCTTTACCCTGACTTCCTCTGGGGCCTCAGGGTTTAGGGGCTCCTGAGCACAGTCTCCAGCAGTGTAGGCAGAGGCAAAGAAGGCATTCAGTAACTCTGCCTTCTCTGTATCTTCTGTCACCACGGCACCCACCTCATTCAGCAGTGGGCCTACATGGCCTCTAGTGTTAGTTTTGTCTGCAATATATTTGAAGAAACCCTTTCTGTTGTCCTTGACATCCCTTGCAAGGTTTAATTCAAAGGAGGCCTTAGCTTTCCTAATTGCCTCGCTACATCCTCTGACCACAGCCCTATATTCTACCGAAGTGGGCAGCCCCTTCTTCCATGATCTATAGACTCTGTTCTTTCACTTGAGTTTGCCCAGCAGTTTCTCCTGGCTCTCTTTCTTGATTTCCTGTCCATTGGGATGCACTGAGCTTGAGCTTGGCAGAAGCAGTACTCAAATATCAACCAACTATCTTCAGCCCCTTTACCTTCTAGTACCCTGTTCCACGTTATTCTCTCTGTACCTGACCTTAAGAAAATCTGTCTCTCAGAAGAATTTCTTATTTTGTTCCAGGGCCAAAGATGGTGACAAAATTCCAAATGAGACCTACCTCTCAGAGGAACACAATTACATCCTCTTCAAATGTCATCTTTTTCTCCCTGTAAAGTATGCCTGGTTCTTCCTTTGTTTTCCCTCTAAGTTTCCTATCTGTTATTTCCTACTTACCTGATCCAGGCCCTCATCCTTGAAGACACTCATCTCCAGGCACCTCTCAGCCACCTGCATGGTCTGCATTTTATCCACCTGTGTGCTGTGGAGCAGCTGCACCAAGTGCAAGCAGAGGTCGTGGTTGGCCTCCTCAGCTGGTGAGAGCAACTGCCTGAGGCTGGGGTTCACACAGCAGGGCCCCTGATCCACAGCCCACAGGGGAAAGCTCCTCTGCCCCCTGCACCTTGCCCCACTGCAGGACAGTGACCTGCACCTTCTCCCTCTTCTCGCCAGCCAGCAAGGGAAGCCTTGCCTCGCCCTTAAGTCTCACCCCCAAACCTCAACTCACTCCTTATCCACCCCTAGACAGAACTCAATACATTCCAGTAAAGAGCAATACATTCCATGTAAAGAGCAACTCCACCACCTCGCCTTGTTGGACTATCTTTCCTGAAAAGGACATAGGCATCCATGACCACATTCCAGTCATGTGAGCTGCCCCACCATGTCCCTGTAATTGCCACCAGCTCATAACCCCTTGACCACACACAGATTTCTAACTCCTCCTGTTGGTTACCCATGCTCTGTGCGTTCATTTAGAGGCACTTAAGCTGGGCTGTCAACCATGCCACCTTCTTGGTGGAACACCCATTAATTCCCTTGAGGTGTTCTATGAATGTTTCCACGTTGGCTCCTGCTACTGCAGGAGCCCATGGTTCATCTCTGTAAGACTTTAACTGCGCTGCCATGTCCCCAGCTCGCCTCAGAGAAACCAGCTGAAGGCCTTTAGTAGCACCCTGCAGGTGCCTTTGAGAATGCGTGGATCCTGGCTTAGACCTGCACACCAAAATCCTAGGTCATCACAGCTAGGACCAGAGGTGTTGTTCCAGGGACTGAGTTTAATCCAAGATGCTCCAGGGCAGAACAGTTTGCTTATAAGAATCTAAATCTAGAGTGGGAACAAAGCTATGGGAGTCTGTGCTGGTGCAGGCAAGAGCAAACCATGCCTGTAGTCTGCAGATTACAACCGTGGGGGCACTTTAGTGATTATTTTTATCTCACCTCTAAGCAAGGAAGAATTGTGTTAAATGAATGAAAATAATACAAGTGAGCTCAGGACCTAGTGGGGACTGGGAATGTCCTGTGCTCAGGGTGGTGTTACTGGTACCCACAGCCTGTGGACAGAGCTGCCCAGGTAGCACCACTGGCAGAGGGACATCTGCCCTTTTGTCCTTCTAACCCAGCAACACAGGATTGTGTTTGAGCAATTCTGCTGAAAATAAGGGAAAAACCAATCACCCAGCCACAGCTGGTGTCTCCCTCCTCCTCTCTCACATAGCTGCTGTTGCCATGGCAGCAGCCATGGCTGTTGGAGAATGCTCTGGAGGGCCTCCTCCTCCTTCTTGCCTGCTGTAACCACCACCCCAGGAGCATCAGGCTGCTCCCACAGAGGAGTCAGGGGCAGGTTCCTTTACTGCCTTCCCCAGAGAGCACTGGGTCTCCCCTCACCCAGACCCTCTGCAGCGGCATGACCGTTTTGCTAACCGTTGGCAGCCCCACACAACAGCAGCACGGTGGCTGCTCTTACTGCAGCCAGCACAGAGTTACCTCCCAACCTCTTGGTCCAGTCCGGTGCGGGTTATTGCTAAACATGTTCTTGCACTTAGCAGGTATAAGAGCATTTTGCAGAGTGACAGCATTTCTTTGTCATTTTCAGACTCAGAGAATGTGTTTTCCATTCCTCTCAGTGTGACAATGGTGAAATATGCCTGCCTTTGCCCATTTTTATGCCTTCATCAGACAGTGGGAATCAGTAAGTGTTGTACGCTTAATTCTCCTAGTTCTTCCTCAAGACTGCATCAACTTTCCTGTTTCAATTGCTAAGCTGTACCACTGAATCTGGACCAGCCGAGACATGCTCTGCTTGATGTTAATCATGGCAAAACCAAGTATGTCCAAGTATTTGTGCAATTCACTTCCAGCTTTTCTCACTTCTTTTCAATTCTTCTCTAACTTCCTTTCCTTTCTTTTCTAACTAGCTGAAGGCCTGGATCAGACCTAAGTATAAGTTTAAGTCAGGCTTATGGTTGTGAGTTGTTGCAGCAGGCAAAGGGGTTATTGTGGCAGGCAAATACTCTGGCGCAGGTATTGCCTTCTTACTGCCCTATACTGTGGGTGGTTCTCATGCATAGGGGTTGAGAAAAGGATGAACTAAAAGTCCTGATGGCAGCTGTACAGCAAGAGAAGATTTCTCCATACAGGAGAAATTCTTGGACTTCTTGTCTTCATGTTCCACTCTATTTGTTCTCTTTCTGCCCCCACGGAAATTTTCAGCTTTGAGAATAATTATAGAAATTGACATTATAAACTTTGACTTGGTTTAGAGTAAAAAAATACTTTGAAAAATACTTTCCTGTTAGAATCCAGACTAAAGCTAGACTGTCCATTCTCTGGGAAATTCAGACCAAAAAGAAAACCTCAAACAACTTATGAAATTCCCCTCAGCAGGGATTTTCTTAGAGGAAACAATTATAAAACTATTTAAACCGTCTCACTTCAAGGCTTTCAGAAGGAAATATCACTGGGGGAGTTCAAGCTCTGATATCCACGAGGCACCTCTTCCCCGGCTTCCTACTGTGGGACCCACTTCTGCCCTTGGACCCCCGCAGCCATGCGGGTCCTGGTTGATGACCTGCAGCCACAAAGATTTTTGAGCTTATGGTCTCCATCTGGCAGACCTGAAGCTTTTTCAGCCCCCAGGGTTTTGATGATTGCTAAGTTTTGCAGAGAGAGTTGGGGAGAGGGTGAGCTGGCAGGAAAGCAGACGGTGCTCTGCTGGAGCCCCTGCAAGGTGAGTGAAAATCACCATCCCTTTTCTTGAATGGGCAATTTTCAATAGAAAATTGGTTTAGTCAGTTGTTTTTCTGCACAGCTCTTCCCTGTAGGCTTTTAGTCCTGATTCTCCATACCCCTACCCTTCCCTTGGGCCTGGCATCCTGCCTAGCCTGAGAGTCCCATGAACAGCAAAGTCTCCTGTCTGGTGGACCCACTGAATTGCAAACATCCAGGAAGGTGATCTTTCAGGCAGAACTGGGACAAGCAGCTGAGAGCTTTCTAATGGGAAGTGGGAGTCTGGGGTTACAGGATACTCATCCTACAGCACCCAGGAGTCACTGCACCCGCATTTCCAGCTATAATTTTGAGTACTGGACAGGAACGTTGCTTAAAGGTTCCATTTTTTTGAAAGGCAAGAGCTTTTCAGTTCTGAAGCAACATTGTGGGTTTTTTTTCCAAATCCATCTTTTTCTCAAGGGAAGTGAGATAATTTTCATTACTACTTTCATGGAGCTGAGAACTCTACTGTCAAAAAGAAAACCAGATCTTTTTGGATTAAAATTGGGTTAAAATGACCATGTAGAGATGGACTGGATATGGCTTTTATGAAACAGACAGTGAGTCTTTAAAGAAAATCTGTGTGTTTGCCACAGCCAAGGTTGTGCCTCAATAATATTGTCTTGCATTAAGGCTTTACAGGACTTAGATGTTATCTGTCCTAAGATTTCTGTTGCCAACTTCAAACTGAAATAAACCATGTTGGTGCAAGCCATGCTTAGCATTAACACTTTTTTGCTGTTGCACTGGGCACTCTATTAGTGCTGCTACATCAATTTAGTAAAGAGCGCGCTGCAAGCAAGTAGTCATTTAATAGGAAACCCAGAAATATTCAGGGATGGCTTAAGCCAGAGACTTTTATTGCTGCTGCTGACAGTGCCATCCTTAAAAGGAAAGAGAGACCATATATTGAAATGCTTATGATCACTTAGTGTTGTACCACAGTTCTCATTATAAGCTTTTGCTGTTGTCCAGGAAATCTGGCAATTCCAGTCTATGTTGTTCTGCGTATCATGCTGCATGCTGCTAGGGAGTGTTTTTAATCCAGAAATGGAAATTATGATAATGGCCCAAGTGGTGCTGGTATATCCCATGTCTCTGCCAGGGAGGAGCACTTGGCTGATACTTGAAGGAATCACTCTGAGTGTTTCTACTGGACTGCATATTCTGTAGATGGGTTGTTGGAAAGTTCTGTTATTAAAACTAGTCAGTCCTGAAGCACGTGTTCTCTCATGTCAACACAACACCAACATTATCATGGTGCACTTGAGAAAAATCAACATCTTCATTAAAATTATGCTAATCCTGGGAACCACTAACCTATATGGCATCAATTGTACAAATTAGCCAAATTAAAGAAAAAAACATTTCAAGAGATATTTGTAATTCTGAAGCAGAAGTGCTGGTGACATTATCATTATTATTAGAACACTTCTTGCAGTACCTCTGCTCTGGAGGGGAAAAAGAAGGGAAGCTGTCTAGCATATTATAGATAGTTAAGGAATTTCCTGCTTCTTTATCAGCCGTCTGGAATAAGTCAGATCAGCTGGGAGTCAATAAAAAGGAAAAGACTTTAGTAGCCTAGCAAAAAGCAAAATCATCACCTCAAAGATTAGAAATCTACTCCTAAATTCACCACTAAGGCAGGAGTGCTCATGTGCAAGTGTAGAAGCAAAAAAGGTCTCAAAAGAATTACCCAGGGGTGAAGAAAATAAGTGTACGAGGTATTAACATTAAGTATTCTCTTCTGGATTGGTCTTTCAAGCAG
Source organism: Apaloderma vittatum (assembly GCF_000703405.1). Classification (NCBI taxonomy): domain Eukaryota; kingdom Metazoa; phylum Chordata; class Aves; order Trogoniformes; family Trogonidae; genus Apaloderma; species Apaloderma vittatum. Next base: position 96,715 of record NW_009715672.1, on the reverse strand, counting down.
TTATATTTTAAAACAATAATTCAAAAGGCATGGCTCATAAAAATTGGCCCTCCTGCTCGTGAACACAATTTTAAGACCCGATTTATTTTGTTTGCTTAACTTTGTTGTATTAATTGGTTGCTAATAGTCTGCTAAATCGAATAACAAGCCCCTTGATGGGAATAAAGTATATTTTCAGATCTATAAACCATTAGACATCATTTAGTCCCCAAGATCAAGTCAACCTAGGCAGATTACACTGGAGTATTGAACATTCAGGTGTTAGAGACCAAAGCCTGGGCTGTGCGTAATAGCATTACTATGCATAATAAGTAAACCTTTTGCAGGAAACCAGTGAGATATCTCGGAGTAATGGTGATGGGGTGGGAGATCAGGCAGGGAAGGGAAAAATGGAGGTTAGTACAAATGTTTCATTTCTCACCTGAAATCTCTCAATCTGATGATGCTGAACGATACTGGACATGGCGAAAGTTCTGTTCTGAGCCCCTGAACTGTGATTTAGGTTTTAGACATTGCCATTAATTATTGAAACTCAGAAGGCTGCAAAAACATCTTGATTCATTGGCAAACTGACAAACATATGGTGTGTTTTGCAAACCTTTAAGTTTCTGTTCATAGGAGGAGAACATTAATTGCATACAAATTCTACTGGGAGTTCTGAAACCAGCCATCATTAACACTGTCGTATGTGGGAAGCTCAGTGCATCTTAAAAATTCAGAGCTTTTGTAAAACTTTTGAGAAGGAAAGTGCGGAAGTGCAGTAAACTCAAAGAAGAGCATAAAAGAATCCGGTGCTATTTGCTATCTCATGTTGGTTATCAAGAGCTTTGCTTATTGATTGACAGTCTGGATGGTAAGTTAATGTTTACCTCGTTAGGTTAATATTTGTCAGCACTTGGAAACTGGCATTAGAATCTGTTCTGTGTTGCCTGTGGCCTCCTACCAATTCTGCTTTGGTTATTTGATTGCCAGTTTGACATCTGGAATCCTATGAACGTCAAAACTTCAAGTCTAGATTCACTGAACACAGAGTTTAATCAGCATTGGCAATGGGCTTTAGATGGAGGAGATTGTGCTGTGATTATTGGCACAATCCAGATAGCCTCACCAGAGCATGCTGCATAGAAGATAAATTACCCTCTTTTTCATCTAGGTTGTGGTGTGGTGGCTGCTCTTGACCTAATGAAGAGGCATGCTGTCCAGCGACCTCTCTGGTGGCAGACGGGTACATAGATACAGCACTGCAGATCGACAGGGAGGGACAGGATCAGATGGGCTGTTTTGACCAAGGGCTGTAGGATCATCATGCCTGGTGACCTACCCAGCAGGTTTGCCTCACATGCATTAATGAAGCTAGTGAAGCACTCACCAGAGGCCATAACTTGCAGAATGTTTGTTCTGTTACAGCGTGACTTCAAAATCTGGAGTGATGGGAGTTGTGATGTCGCCAACTCAAAGGAAGGTCCATATGAGCGGCCTGTGAGCTTGTCCTGTCCCCTCAGCATGTGGATCTTTATGGCTCTGCACAGGGAGTCTCTGGGATACAGCGCAGAAAAATCCTGGGCTGTGCTGTGGCACAAAGAACCTGTCCCATTCACCAAGTCATTTCTCCAGATTGATTTGTGTTGTTGCTTTCCTGCTTTTAAATACCTTGAGCGACTCCTCTCTTTCAGAATGGTTAAATTCCTCATTGTTTAGCAACTTATGCGTAGCCCTAATGATTTCCCTGGTAAGGGCTATCACATTCAGACTTCCTATCTCAGTTGCCGGTGGTTAAACTCCAGAAACAAAGCAAATCTTGTTGTACTTACATGCGCATCCTCAGAAACACTCTTCCGTAGCAGTCTTTGAAGCTGCGACTGCTGGTGGATTTCCTTGCTTTCATCTTCCATCTCACATTCTTTATGTGTGTAAAATAGTTTAAAACTGAGCCCCAGTGTGCTTATAAAATGTCAGGTCATTGACAATAGTGGCACTCATTTGCTGTGGTCAATTTAGTACTAATAAGCTGAAACTGTTCTGTGGGGATTCTTCTACATGAAACATAAACTCCTTTTACCTCACTTAAGAACACTTTCCTATAAAATGATTGCAACCTAATAGTTTTCCTCCTCATTTTAGTAACTAGTCTCAGTCTATATTGGTGCTTTTTCCCCCAACAGCTTTCCCTATAAGCTTTATTTCAAGGCACCGAATCAATGATTACACAGTATGCAGTCCATTGAACTGTCCATCCTGGGAACCCAGCATGTAATATAGCCCCTAATATCCTAGTGCCACAGTAAAAGTAGAATTTACTGCAATAGGCTAAATTCGATGCTCAGACTAGTGGGTTTTAATTTTCTTTCTTTTCATCCAGATATCCTAAAACAGGTGGGACATCTTCTCAGGTGCCTCTCAGAAATGCTGAGTGTGTGCACGGGTTTCCTGACCCTCCGCAAAAGCAATAGCAGCAGCAAAAAGGATGTTTCACATCCTCTTAATGTCGTTATTCACTCAGCTCTGAAGACTGGACTCTGCATATATTAATTCCATTGGCCACTGCATCTCTTTTCCTTTTTTCCTTGTCATGTCCCTATATTCAGTTGAATACCCAAATGCAGGTTCCTTTTGCTCTTTTTCCTTTTGCTCTCCCTGTGGTTCTGATACTGTAGTAAACCATTCTTCCATCCATCTGAATCTCTTTCAGGAATTTTTTCTACACGGGTTTGCTGAAATCGGTAATAAAATAATCTAAACAGAACTGTAAACAAAACCTAGATACCAATAAATCAGTGCAATTCATTCCTATCTCCTTCTAGTACCCTCTTTGTTACTTTCCTCTCTGAGCAAGTCATGTGGCTGGTACAACTTCATCTATACTGTTGATACCGTAATTTCACCAACTGCTGATCAGATCTGCCTGATCATGTAGTGTGTATACGGGAAGTCACAGCTCAGTGGGGCTAAAACCTCTGGTTTAGCGGAATTATTATTAATCCAGTGTAAAACTTTCCAGCAATGAAGTTATCTTGTCTGATCTCTCTTCTACAGCGTAAGTGGGGTTTCTTGTCTTACACTCCAGGAAGGAATTATATCATTCCCTGATAAAATGACTCTTGTAATTTTATCCCCAATAAATTGACTGTGTGACATCATTAACTTCCCGCATATCTGTGTGGCCATAAATAACTACCACTTCTACATGGAAAATGGAGGAAGCACTATCTTTCTGGTAGGCTCTGCTTTGCTATGAATTAAAAAAGAAAGACTTCTTAATTTTATATTAATTAAACTGGTATTTTAACAATAATGTCATTGTCCTTATGTTTTCCTTAGCAGTAATCAGATTCCACCTCGTGATAAACTGCCCGGACTTTGGCCTCATAGCTTACCCATTTGGGAATTGAATTATTGCTTCATAAAACAGAGGGTTGATTATATAATCACTTAATTAAACTTTGTACTCAGTCATTGCTGAGCTATTCCTGAAATGATTTGGCATCTGTACTCACCAGGCAAATTTGAACATTGGAAAAGTTATTTTTTTCAGATGTTCTTCTTTAAAGGTTATTATTTCCAGTGTTCCTTTGTCTGTGTGATCTGGTTGTTCTCCATGTGTCAAGCTCACTCTTAATCACAAAGGAGATGAAATGCTCTTTGTGTTCCTATCTGACTTGCGGATTGCTGGCAGATTCTTGCTGTTATCATTTTGGAAACATTTTCCTTGCTTCTGTTTGCAAAAGCACTCAGAGGTAAAGAGCCCACAGTCACCTATTTGGCAACTCAGTTCTGAGCAGATATTCAGGACCTCACCAGCAGCCATGGAAATCTCTGTAACGAGCTGTGCATCAGACCTGGGAAAGGAAAAATCCAGCATTAGGCACAGCCCCCGGTGAATCCCTCCCCTTCCCAAGGGAGAAATACCAATGCCAACGTGCTCTCTTAGGGTACAGTCCAGCTGATGTAGGTCCCAAGATTACGGGGGACATCACGTAGCCCCTCATCAGCTCCTACAGCCTTGTCCAGAATTCCACCCTGACAGGCTATGTGGTTTCACCTTTCAGAGAATCAGTGACTGGGAGGATAAGTAAAACACTGGCCATGAGACTACACTTCTAAATTACATAAACACACACAGACTAAGAAGTGAAAGGCAGATTTGTGAAGACAAAATACTGAACACACTACATATGAAACCTCTCAGTTTCCTTGTTTTACCTGCACATTTCTTCAAGCCTTTGATGATATGTGTAGAACAGAGTTCATTGACAAACTGCCTCTGCTTCAACATTTCCATCCTCCTGTCTGCTCCTGCACCCATCACACTCCCTTACAGTTGTCTCTTTCATTTAAACATGGTTTCATCATAGGTTAGCATGACCACATGCCCTGACAATATGGTAGAGGTGCATAACTCTACTAGAGCAGGACAGTGGACAAGGAGAGCCAACAGCAATCAATACTTCTTGAAGGGAAGTCCTATAGTCTTACCAGGATCAGTTCAGTTTCTCATTTTCTCTAAGACCTACCCTTAAACACAGCTGTCGGTTTCTTCTCTCGTACCAGGAGGAAGAAGATGCTCCATTTACCAATGTTCATAAGACTTTCTGCTCTATCCTTCTCCAGCTTGGGTTTTGCCCTGTGCTGCCTGTGGGTTGAGCAGCCCAAACTAGGCAATCTTACCTCTGTTCTTCATCACTCTCCCACTTCTGTGTATATAACTCCTGAGTCTGACTCAGTCTCCTGCCAGCTTTGATAGGACTCTTTCAGTTAACATCCAGGGGAGCAAGATCTGATCAACGCAAAGAAATAGGGCAGAAAGCACAGACTGACTTCAGCTTCATTTGTTTTACTGATATGAAATGTGAATGCAAGGGTCTTTGCTCTCTCTGCTATCATCCCTCTCAGAAACAGGGATATATAAGATGGGAAGGCAGTAATACAATTTATACTGAAACAAAACCAGAATTTTCTTGAATGTTTTTTTACTCAGCAGTAACCAGGTACAGCCACTGAAACACCATGATCTCATTGCTGAATTAGACTCAGTATCAGCCCCCTATTTCTTAATTTAAAGAACTTCTCTAGATTACAAGATTCTGTGATGAGAATCTCCCTTTCATCAAGCTGAATCAGCCGTGTTTTGGCTAAACATCGTATATTTTCAAATATCTTTCCCCCTTGATCTTTTTTAAATTATTTCCACAGGATTAACTACTTTCTATTGTGTGTCACTTTCCTCCACAGGAACCTCTGTGCTGGGTAGTGTGTCTTCTCTTGTTATGCATTTGCTTGGAATATAAATTGCTTTTCAATCAGATCTTTGCATTTCTAACAACATCTTCTGTATTGCAGCAGGTGCTTTCCCTAGCGGTTACTTATATGGACTCTAATGGCATGTCATCTGTCTATGCAGCCACTTTGCTGCCAAATATGTAATAGAGGAATTTTCTACTAGCAGAAGCTTCTGGTAATTTTGGTTCTTTAAAGGCTGAGATTTTTAATGTATTTTTACATAGCTCATTTCACTGGACTTAAATATTCTAAATTAGGAAAGTTTAAAAAGCCCTTCTGGAAATCTGATCTCATATCAAACCTCTTCCTTTTCTTCAATTTGGCTTCATGAGAAGGTTAAGAATTGTTGTGGTTTTTTTTCTTTTTCTGTCCTATTTTTTAAACTCTGATAGAATAAGAGGCAGGAGATCAAAAACAATAAAATATCTGCTTTTTCACACAATAAACAGTTCAGCCACAAAACTCTTAACTATAGGCTCTTGTGGAGTATAGACAGATTCAAAACAGAACCAAACATGTCTGAAAAGCAGACCTTATGGTGATTTTTTAATAAGTTGACATAGGTACAGCCGATGTACCCTGAGCCCCTGCAGCCTCTGCCCTGGGACAGGGTCCTGGGCTGGATATCAAATCCACATGGCCCAGGATCCTTGAGGATGATGACTCAGTATAACCCAGCGGTAGGGACCAGTCTGAGAGAAGGAATGACTAGAAAAAACACATAGGGAAGTATACAGTGGTACATATGGGAGGTGCTTCCTGGACTCCAGGATTCTGTTCTGCCAAAAAAAATCTGCTGTCTTGGCGAAGCAAGCATGGCTGCTGAATGAAAGCAGGGGTCTGCCCTCCTCCAACCAAAGGCAGGTTCAGAATTGAAGGCACTGCTACCCAAAAGGAATGAGTGGCGTGTCTGCTGTTGGACCCCTTTTTTTCTCTCATCGACTTCAGTTTCATTGATTTCAGGACATAAACTTATTGGTCCTTCAGTTAATCAATGCAGTGAGATGATCGTGGCAGCAACACCGAGGTCATGGACTCTGCAACAGTTTAATTGTATGACTGGAGGCAATGGGACAGTTGCTCACAGTCTGCAGTGTAAAACCCATTTCCTCACCAGCAAACAAAGGTCTACAATTCCTCAAAATTCCAAAAGGATCTTGTTAAGAATATTGTTGCTTTTTGTACAGTTTCCATAAATGAGGAAATTACTTTTTTCCCTGTTGGGATTGCATTCTTCTCATCCTGAAGAGTACCATGAAAGACAACAACAAAAAAAGAAAGAAGAGATTTCTAGGAAGGATGAGAGAAAGGCTGAGAAGAAACAGAAATAACAAAATACCAGAACTGTTAGTGCCCATACACTTCTATAACATTTCTTCTATAAGAAAAGGAGTGAAAGAGTCTATTTTTTGGGTTTTTGTGGCATAATGTCAGCAATGACTATTGCCCTCTTCCATCTCTTTGCTCTGATGCCCAATCTCGTGTTACGCCCAGTAAAACACTTATAAAATAGATTTGGGTTCTGCATGGCATTTTAGCTGCTGCAGATAAGTTCACAAATGGGAAAAATAAACATCTGTGTGGCACTAGGTAGGTAGGCTCTCTTTAGGCCGCATGTGATAGAGGAATAAACATTTTCTGTGTACAGAGGGACTTTAAACTAGAACTGCTGGGGGAAAAAAGTATCCTCAGTCCATCCAGGGCACCATCATCTCTCTCCTTCTCTCCTGTAGCTCCCAGGGGTCTGAGACTACTCATACATGTTTTATCCTTCTGAGGTCAGTGTCTTTGTCACCTCTTGTACACTGGTCCCTGTGAAGTGGTGCCCATGCTGACCAAAGGGCAGGAGGGACTGAGATAATCCTCTTAGTCCTAAACTGCGCAAGGGCTGATAGCAGGACTGCAGTTAGGTGGCAGAGGGGATGCCATTGCTACTGGGACCTGCCTTGCCCGGTTCTTGGTCACAGCCTTAGGCAGGGCAGCATTGGTGGAGAGCCCTGGAGGAAAGGGTGCCAGCAGGAGCCTTTAGAGCTGCCAAAAAACTCTGACAAGTTTGTGTCTTCGCTCAGTTTGCCCACCTGCACTAAATCATGTGTGTGTGCATATTCACAGTTAATTCCTATGAACTAATCCATTGCTAACGGGTTCAAGGGAATACAGAAAGACATGAAAAAATTAAAGCCTTCAGGAAGGTAATATGAGCCTCAACTACTCTAGCATGGGAGCAACTGGGAAAAGCCACACTGTGGGCAAGGTTTGGGGTTGATGATGCTCTACTGCTGCCAGGCTGATTTTGGCTGCATTGAATTTCATACTGCTTGAAAATTACGCTTTTGTACTGGATTTTTACTTGAAACCAGGCTGTAAGGAGCTTGGGATGAGGTTCTTAACAATAAGAACAAGTGATAGCTATAAAGGCCCTGGCTTTATTAATTCCTTCACCAAAGCCTTTGACTCTCCTGCTCTGGATCTACCTTTTTTCATACCCTTCTATTTCAGGAATAACTCCACTTGCTCTTAAAGGAATTAAATAAATATGGTGTGACTCAGAAAAGTATTTTTAGAATAAATCCTTTCTTCCATTTTACTGTTATCTCTTGGGAGAACGAATTCTAAAGGTTTTAGTGGCTGTAACACAACACGATGGGGCACTTGTAAAACAAGGATTCCTTTTGGTTCAGAAGTTCTTGCTGGATAGGCCACAAGGACCAGCTGGATGTTGTCACCTACATGTACAGCTTTATCTTATAATGACTTTTATTTCCAGTATGTGATCATATCTATTAAAACAAGCAGAGTAAACCAAAAAACATGCATACAATCCATTGCAATAGAGAAGGAAGACAATTCTCAAAAACCCCAGATGGTGGAGCTACGCCATTGCGGGTGACAGTGCAGTGGTGTTTCAGGTTCCCTTCACAAGCTCTGCAGGGAAGAATCAGGAATAGCGCAGAAAAAGTTCCCAAATGTCTCTGCCATCACATTGCAGATGTCGTCTTTCATAAAGAGCATGCATAACTTTCTGCAAGTCTTTCTGAGACAAAACTTTTGACTCTTCATTTTATGTTCTCTCTCCCTTCCAAAAAAATACTGTTTGCCTCTTCTTTTAGTAGCAACTCTTTAATATGCAGTACATAGTGGTAAGCAACTTGTTATACATTCTGTAATGACAACATTGACACTGCATCAGAACTTTTCGCAATAGCAGTTTTAAAACTTTTCTGCACAGGAAAAATGCTATAGTTTGTTTTTTCTGTTTTGTTTTTTTTTTTTTAATGCAGAAGTGCTAAGGTCCTAAGCACTTAGGACCTAAGCACTAAGTGCTAAGTGAAAGTGTGTATTGAATTATGTTTTAAAATGCACCAGATCTGGAGGTTTTTGAGGGGAAATCTTTCTTCAGAATAATTTTATTTCTGACTGTAATTCCAGGAAATGGCAAGACAGGTACTCTCGCTCTGAATTCCCTCAGTATTAATCTTAACAAGCCCTGATGCCAGCGTCTGCTTGTAAATGTGCAGCACACACATCACCATGGGCTGCAGGCTCTGCTCCCACCATGCCGAGTTAACTGCAGATATTCCTGGTGAGCTAAAACAAGGTGAAATCCTTAAGACAGCATAGGTTGAGGGAGGCTTTCCGTGTGGTCCAAAAGTTCTTCTTAACTGGGTGCAGGCTTCTTATTAGGTGCATTTTAAATACTTGCAAAGCAAACAGAGGAGCAAGAGTGACTTTTATTAGGGCTGGGCAGGAGGTGGATGTGGGTGGGCAAACACCTGTGAGTGCACAGCAATCCCAGTCCTGATGTGCCAGGAGCCCTGACACCCCGGTGTCCTGTCAGCAAAGGTCGTACCAGCCAACCACCAGGGCTGGCAGTGACTTCCCTGGGCCAGCTGGCAAAATTGGGCTGTTTTCCCTTCCTCAGTGTCCTGTCGGGAAGGTCTTCTCCTGCTCATCAGGACCAGAGGACGAGGAGCCATCTGTCAAGCCGCTGTCCCTCCATCCCTGTCCCTAGAGGCACGTCCTCTGGGATTGGATGTGGTGGAGGCGAACACCATATCATGGGGTTTTCCAGAGGACCAGCTGAGATATCATATCACAGTGGCAACTCCCTGGGATCGGGAGGAAAGTCTGGGGTACCTGCCGACATCGTCTTAAGCTATTGTTAGGATTTGTACAGTCATTTAGGGTGTGGGCCCAGCTGGCTCCAGGGATTGGATATGGGATGTGAGCTTTCCTCTCTAGGTCGCCTCACAGCTGTTGGATGGGCCTATGGCATGTGTGACATGAGTGATGGTCTGAGGAGGAGACGTGGGTCCACATTACGCTCACGTGTACGTACCCATAAACGCCCATGCAATTAGCACTAATTGGCACTCTCCTCAGAAACTGCTGACGAGCAACCAGGGACCGAGCAATCACATAGGCAAGCCTAAACTGCTGTACATCTCTCTTAATAAAACTTGGGTATTTGCCTTGAAAAATCCATTTTGGAGCTCTTGGACTGAGAAGGTTAAGCCTGCCCTGGAGTCAGTTTCATGTCTTCCTTTAGCATCAACATTTGGAGAATCGAATAATTGGGCAAAGGAGGACCGGGTAATTTCCAGTGAGTTTATAGGACAGATGATCTGAAAGCCGTCTACTTGTCCCTCAGGCTCTCTGCCATGTGCATAAAAATGAACAGATATTAGTGCCAATTAAAAAAAAAACAACCCTACAACAAAACAAACACAAAGAAACAAGCAAAAAAAGCCAAGCTAGCTACCATCATCTTGTGGTAGATATCTGGAGACACAGAGGGAAGAACCTGTATATTAACTTCAAAAATGCTACCCTCTAAAGTGGCTTCTTTATACTTAGTTCTAGACTATATTTTTCCATAGCCTGATGAATCAGCCAAAGCCATCAGGCTGTTTCTTTCCACTTCAAATCTCGTCGTGACTGGGCTCTGCAACTCCTCTCTGCTCAGGTTCCTGAAGCTTCGCTGGTCCTTTCAGGCCAGAAGAGCACCCTGCATTTCAAAGGCATCGTAACAAATTTGTAAATATTTTGCTGTCACCGAGGGCCAGGAGAAACCAAGTCTTGCAATCTTCTGCTTAGCATCACAGGCGCCCTGCTCCTCTCTTGCTATGGTGCAGAAGGTGCATTTTCCTAGATGTTGCTTTTTTGACCAAAAATGCCTGGTGCTCACCTAGAGCTGGAGCAGACACCCAGGACCGTCCCTGGGACTCCCCATCGCCTCCAGCAAGGCTTGGCCCCAACTCCCCTTGGAAAGAGGCAAAACAGGTCTCACACATGGAACCTCTCTGGGCTGACTTGAGCAGTGCCTGGCTTCAAACCCAGCTCTCGTTGGGTTCATTGTGTCCCTGTGCGAGGACTGCAGGAAATACAGGCAGAGACAGCGTCATCTGCGAATAGATTACCCGTCAGGGACTCCCGAGTCCTGTGTTTTATCTGCTGCCCCTCCAGCGCCTGAGAGCACGGCACGGTCAGGTCACTTCATTTCACAGAGCCTTTAATCCCCCTCCTATTTCATACAAACGTCAGGTGTAGCAGCGCACAGCCTTTTGCTGAGTATGGCGTGGTCCTAAAGCATCTGCACACCAGTATCAGGGGAGCTTCCAACCACTACTTTTACATATATATATATTTTTTTAATATTTCTTGTTATTGCATTTGATATCACTTCACTTTTCATTATGTTGCTTTTCGAAGAAAATTGAAATGTATTTGAAATTAATACCATTAGTACCAGCAACTAACAATTCTATATGATGTTGCATACGGATGTAGTTATGAGATTTCCTTAGTTCATGTAAGGTGAAGGTTAATTTTAGAATGTAGTTGGAGTACCAGAGCCATTAGAATAGTATGGAAAAATGTTACCAGATGATAAATTGTTCAAAATAGATTAAAACCATGATTTCGGTCATGTCTTTCCGGAGCACTTTGATACTAGGCTATATTTTTCTTGCCTGTATTCCTGCCAGAGAATTTCATGGCAATCATGCTCATTTCCAAGGAAATCATTCCTTCTTAGGTTAACAATAAGGACTTTTTCTCAAGGTATGTGAAGGTACTTAGCAAAAGCAAAATATATCTGATCCTCTGAAAAAGAAAACAACTTCAGTTTTACTTTTCTTCTCTGTTGGTGTATCTGAATATCCACTATATCAAAACATTAGTACGAACACAGTATGCTGCATTATTTTGACACTTCTGGGTGTGTTTCTTCATTTCTTCTGAGCTTTATTATGCCACTGTCAAAATAGCTACTGCTCAGAAATTTTATGACTTGTGTGGCAAAGGATGTGGTGCCACAGAGATGAACAAAGAAAGGGTCAGCTACAAGATAATCCATCTTTCCCCCTCTGGATCGCACCTCCCTTCCTCCTCTCCTCCGCGAACTCCAAGGCTCTGCTGCAGAGCGGAGCCGTCATTTGCCGGCTCTTATTTAGCACGGTCAGTGTGTATGAGATATTAAAAAACAAAGCTAGCTTTACGTGAAAAATAAAACTAGTTTTATGTTCCGCTTCCCCCCACCCCCAGCATCATTCTCACTGATTTTAAAAAGAACGGGTAGATGCTGTTTGAAACCAGAGACCAGGCTCATCTGCCTGCATGTCCTTGTTACAAAGAGACAAAGACAATGTTGTTTTTTCTCACCTTCATAGAATTGGTCATCATTCCATATTTTTCTGCAATATTAAATATGTTTGTTAAACAGTACCCTCTGCAAAACATTGTCTCAGGGCAGAGTTTTTATTCTATTACAGAGCCCAGGCATTTTCCGCAAGCAAGGCAGATTTTCATCTCCTAAAGTCTTTCCAGCAGCAGCATTGATGACCTCCTAAAAGAGACAGCACCTTTCCTTAAATCGCCTCCTGAAGCAATCTGGAGGGGCAGCCACCTTTCCCAGCTGCTTCAGCCTCTCACAGAGCGAAAGGCATGTTTTACAAGTAAGACGTAAAGAAAAGCAAAAGCTGATGGTGTGATCGACAGGGAAGACAGGCAAACACAGGCTTGTGTCATGAGATGTAAGGTAGGATACTCTGCATGATGATTTTTTATGTGTTTGTCTTCTTGAGTGGAAAGTACTTTAAATACAGAGGTAGAGAAGAGTCTTGTCAATTATTGGCCAAAGTCATTCATGCAAAGTTTTGGCTTGTAAGAAATACATCTAACCAGTCAGCAAAAAGCACCTGTGTCCTGTAATACTTCCCTGACTCTCCCCAATTTATGTATAGCAACAAATAGCCCGTGTGTGAAAGCCAACCATGTATATCCATGCAATAATTATAGACCCATTAACTATTACCAGTGCACAAATACGAGCAGCTGACTGAAACCTGCCCCTTAATGCTCACTCAGAGTTGCCAGGACAGCAACGTGTTTTGCATCCTACGCAGGACAGTTCAGCAAAGCAGGAAGGACTTGACTCTCCTCCACTTTCCAGCCATAGATAGGTTTTGACCGTGGAATTAACTAGTTCATTTTCTCTATTTTCTCCTCACTGTGCTCAGTCAAAATGCAATTAGACAGCGGCACTGCACGCAGAGCCTGTTCCCTGCCAGGGGGCACTTCTGAGGAGACAGACAGCCTATATTGAGGCTGCTCCAGGAGTTAAGACTCAAACGATGATTTAAAGGAAAATGTGTTGCATTAAGAAGTGTTATGTGCTGCTTTGAATCCATCATTTTGCATGTGCTCAGTTATTCCTCGGGTGGCTTGAGCTTTGACAGTTACTACCTACATTATTTTATCAAATTAAATTTGATGGGGGGAGGAAAGTGAGGATTGGGGTATAACAAGATTACAAGTTCTTGTTCTCCCCTTTTTTACTCTCCCATACCTTTTTGGCTGCAGTGTCGTCATTCCCAATTCAGACAAAGCCCATCCTGATGTGTTTTGCTCAAGGACCTGGTTTTACAGCAGCTGGAGAGACAGTGCTCTGGGGAGGGTGGGTGGGAGCGGTGCAGGCAGCGGCTGCAGGATCCAGTGGGGATCTGGCCACTCCTGTCCTTGTGTCCTGGGAGTAACCTTCCTGGTGATGGACGATGAAAAACCAAGTGCTGTTGCTGGATGAACGGGATGTGGCTAACGCTAAATGGCATTTCAGAGTCTCTGTGCTTTTCAGTAACAGCAACTTCAACAGGTTACTGAGAATGAGTCCTGGATAAAATGTCAGGAAGACTGAAAATTTGCTGAGCACATGAAACTCTCACTTATTTTATTTCTGCAGAGGGCCAAAGAAGTCCTCACAGGCTCAAGTTTCAAAATTAGACAAGGTAACGATATTTGGTAAGTCAAAAATCAGAGTAGACAAATGGCAAACATAAAAAAACCCCCACACACTGGAACTAACCATTCAATTCCTCACATGTATTACTGATTCTATATATAAAAAAAAAAAAGATGGGAAATTCAGTGTACAGCCAGGTCTCAAGGACATCAGACACAAGACCTGTAGTGGCACTGGAGACAAACTCCTGTACAAACCAGATGCACTAGCTGGAAAAGAGGATGCAGAATGATGTTCGCTGTATTGTAACATCATTGGAACGTCTTACAAATCGTATTCACTTTGCACTGCACTGCCACGAGAAAGTACATTAGCAGAAATTCAAAACTCAGTAAAACGAAGATGAAGTGGGAGTTAAAGGATTAACAAGAGAATTGTTTTGTTCAGAGGCAGTTCAGAAAGGACAAGGCAGACATATACGGAGAAGACTGAGTCAAGGACCACCTTTTTTCCTCTTTGTACTACAGATTTCTTGTTTAGGATTCATATGTATTACTGGAATCACAAATAATTTGTGTATCCTTATAACACAGAAATGAACACATATTCAGTTACTTCAGAACATGATCATTTAAAAGTGCAAATCCAGTTTGCACTAACTCCAAAGGAAATCTGAACTAACACTCCAAAAGTGTGAAAGGAGATACAAACTGGATATATTCAATCTTTTTGGCATTCTAATATCATATGACCTTATGCAAAAGGCTTAAGAATTCTTATTATTAAAAATTTATGCAAACAATAAAAAATATATGCAATTACTCTAGCTAGGCTCTAAGTTCATGATGAAGAGAAAACCTTTATTTTCAGTATACAGATGAATTGCTAGCTGCCTGCATTCAGGTAGAAATATTTTATTTTTAATTACTCAGTGAAAAACTTACAAGAATTAAGAAGAATTTAAAAAGAATGAAACTCAATGCTCTAATGAAGTCTACCTAAAGTCATCTGCTTAAAAAAGCTACAGAATGTAATGAGATATAGTCTCGGTAACGTTTCTGGATCTAGAACTGCATGGTCAGATTGTAATTCATAATTAAATTTCATTCAGTTGCTCAAAGGCCTTTAGAAGAGGTTGAAGATTTTATTGCATTCCAGAGGATTTAGTTGTATAGAGAAAATAGAATTGCATAGTATACAGTCTAGTGCTGGTATATATATTGGAATCACCTTTCCATTGCTGGTGCCATATTCAGTCTCCCGACTCTTGGACATGCTTAGCACTTCATTTTCATCCATCCCAAGTTCTGTTCCTAATAAGCAAGTTCAACAGCATCTGTACATATGTGTTAGATAAACTGAATTTCTCTTCTTTAACACCTTATCCAACATCTACTAAAGAAAGCAAAGGGATGCCCCCTGATTTTATGGGGAGCTAAATTAGTTGCAAGTCAGGATAAAACTGGTGTAAGTAGGAGAGAATTTTGCATCCTCAGATTGTGCCAAAGCACTTGGAGCTGCAGGAACTATGTGAGTGCTTGAGTCCTTTTCTGAACAGGCATTTCGGGTGCAGGTCCTCAGTAGTACTTAAGCCCCTGAAGCATTTTGAGTACCTAGGACCTTTCTGGAGGCAGAGGAGTTGCCTGCAGGGTGAGATGGTACTTAGTTTCACAGATGAAATTTTCTCCCTGCTTATGGGTTGTCCTTTAGTCTTCAGCAAGGTGTCAGATCCTTCCTAACAGAAAGAGAGTTAATATATCTCTAGAAAACATAAATCCAGGTTATTCTTTTCTCTCTTCAGCTTGGCCCTGCCCAAGCTGGCTTCTCAAAGAAACTGTAAGTGCACCATGCCACGATACTCATACAGCGTCTTAGGTCATCTGCACAATGACTTTATATGAACTTTTTCACACCTTTTTTTAAATCACCCGAAGGCTGATTTTCTGTGTCTTAATATTCCTTGAAAATACACATGCCTGGAAAATCAGTGGAGCTGTGTGGGATTCAGTTTTTCTTCTGTCCTGTCACTGGGACAGTCTGATGGTTACACAAAAAAGTACATTGGAGCTGCAGAATGAGAACTGTATAAAACAGAAATGAAAGCAGATGGAAAGTATGATTCAGCTCCTCGCTGCTCCACTGCCACCACATCTCTGAATTACTGTTTTCTCCTAGAAGCGCTTTTGATCTGAAGTGCGCCTGTAAAGACAGGACAAAAGTTTTGATTAATATTCCTTCCCCTGTGAGCAGAGGTCTCTAAGCAGGCTTTCCGTCAGAAATGGCACGGCCAGAGTCAATAGCAGATCGGAGTATGGGGGATTTTTTCCACAGATGTGGCTGCATGTAGATTCCTCACCATCCTCTCCTGGCCTCATTCTGCTCTCAGTGTGTTCAGCGGAGATGTACAGAACTGATTTTGGAACCACAACAATATCTAGGATTTCCATCTCTAAATCAAAACAGGTCAAGGTCCATGCCCACTCCGTGAGCAGTATTGTTTTGCATTGCACGAAGAGGTGGATCCCCTTCTACCCCCAGTATTAGGCCTTCACCATATTCTGTCTCCAGAGACTGGGGTATCGGTGAGGGCAAAAACAAGCTTCCTATTTTGTTGCAGGCTTTAGATTTGGCCACAGCCATGACACTGCCTCGGAGCTGCACAAGAACTGGGCTCATCTCTACAGCTGGCAGCAGAGCATTACTGCCCAGCTAGCAAGAGGAGTGCTTCACTGTCCTGAAACTGGGAAGGGGCTACTGTTCCAGCTGCCTTTGGCTTGAGTACCAGAGAAATACCAGTACAGAAGACTGGCTTCTGCTTTGGTGGTGTCATTCAGCATGACATCCCTACACCTGGGTCTGTTCTGTGCGAGCCGAGGCCTCTTCAGTGAAGGATCAGATCTCATGCCCCTGTCCTCCAGTGCAAAGCAAAATGCATGTTCCCATCAAAACCAAGTGCTGAATCTGTTTTCTCCCAGTCTACTTTCCTAAATCCAGTGATACCTCCCTGGCCACATAGTCTCAGCCCAGGGCAGATGGGCTTTTTGGATCACATAACAGATAACCTTCTTTTTTTCATTCTGCTCTGTGCCCATCCTGTTTATCTGCTCTGAACTGCATATTGTTTCCACTTTAACAGCTCCTGCCAGCTGTTTTCTTTTGGTACCTTTTATTGCAGATAGAATTTCAAGGGCTTCCAGGGGGAAGCTGCTGAAAGCACTGCAGCTCTCAAACTCACTTCAAAGCAACTTTCATCATTTTTCACGCGCTCTTTTTAGGACTCCTCTTCTGTTCTTTCCCCAAAACAGATTCTCTCAAAGATCACACTGGGAGATAGCACTATTTATGGCACTTCAGTGGGAGACATCATGTTTTTTGTCTGATTTGGACACATCCACTGTCCTGTAAAGGTTAACAACAGAGAGGTTTCCTCCCCCTCTCACTTGTAGTTTGTTGTTGGTAGGATTTTTTCCAGAGGAATGTGTGGGAGGGAAGGTTACTGCTGGAATTTAGCTGCCAGAAGCCTGAGGGTCAACTTTAATTTAGCTGAACCTCCTATCATTAAAGAGTTTGTAGCTTCTGCACTGGACCAGGCAGACTCATCCGTGGGAGGCCCTGGCTTCACACCAATGCTAATTGTTGCTGAATTATTCTTACAAGCTGAGAGGCTTTGTTGCTGAACTTAGAGGAGAGAGAGCCCATCAGTTTCA
Organism: Apaloderma vittatum; assembly: GCF_000703405.1. Lineage (NCBI taxonomy): Eukaryota > Metazoa > Chordata > Aves > Trogoniformes > Trogonidae > Apaloderma > Apaloderma vittatum. Next base: position 79,492 of record NW_009715672.1, on the reverse strand, counting down.
CAGTTATCTCAGGCTGGGGAGCAGAAGGGAAAAGAAAATTCCTGCCTAACCCATGCCCTCAATGAACAGCCTGCCATCCGCCCGAGGGCGATGGGCACAGGGCAAGGCTGCTACCCTGAAGAACTGGAGACTGTTTCCTGAAATGTGGTGAGGGAAAAAAGAACAGTAAGTCTTGAAAATAAAAGCTTGAATGTTGGATGGGAAATGCCAGAAGCAGCCATGACATAAAGGGCTGTGACCCTGCAAATTCAGTGCAGGTACACTCTTCCAACAGGGATGCTTTGAGGAAGACCAAATAAATATGAGGAAGTGGTTGGAAGAGCAGCTCATGGCACCAAGGGCTGTAGCATGAATCTTCCTGAGTGGCATTTCACAGTTTTAGCCACTCAAAAAAGGAAAAAAAGGAACAACAAAAAACTATCTAGAGCCTGTGTATTTAAATGCTAGCTCTTGTGCTTGACAAGTTTTCAAAACCCACTTGGACAAGGCCCTGACCAACCTGAACTCTCAAGCTGGCCCTGCTCTGAACAGGAGGTTGGACTGGGTGATTTTCAGCAGCCCCTTTTTCACCCCAAACCTATCTGTGAACCTGTGAGGACATGCATTTCCTAGAAATCCCATTTAAACGAATAAAATTCTTCTTGAAGAATAGATGTTAAAAAGGATGAAGACTTATTTCCCCTGTCTTCTTTGTGGGTGGGTGTCTATTACAAATCTGCTGTTCCTTTCCCCTCCAAACTACCTATAACACCACTGAAAAGAGAGGGAGACTAAGGCTGTCTGCAGGCTTGTGAGGGCGAGCACACCATAACCACTAGCATAGGACAGAAGGTGGCAACAGCAGTGAGCAGTCAAAATGCTTAGTCCTCCTCTCCCATTATACCTCCAGTGTCATTAGCTCAGAGCACAACCCCACATCTCTCTCTTCAACAAACCTAGCTCAGGAAATGCACCCCTCCACTGCCTTCAAAGCCAAGAGTAGATTTCTTTATTTTGTGATGCAAAACTCTGCAAAAGACACAGCATCCAGTCAGGACATGGGGCTGGGACTGAGGCAGAACTCCCTGGATGCTGTTATTGCTCACCAGTGAGCAGAAGGAGCCATACATGACTGCTACTTCTCTACTCTGAGTTAATCGTTGTAGAACTGCATAGTTGCCTCAACCAGCAGCATGGATGGTTGCATCTGGAGGCCCAAAAAGTTCTTGGATGAGCTTCACCTGGTATCTCTGCACTTGAAACCCTGATTGCCTGATTGCTTAATTCTTAAATAAATAAAAAGCAACCTCAATTTGTCCCTTTTTGTTTGCTGTTCAAACAAATGAGCTTACCAAATACAGAACGTTGTGTTGTTCCAGCTACCAAATGTTCCTGAATGTTATTGCCCACACACCCAAGCGGAAGACCGCCAGACATATCATAGATATCCTTTTGCTTAAGCATAGAAGGTTGAAGGGCATGTTCAAGTTAGTTGTTGGATTTGTGCCTTCAGAGCACTTTCTTCAGGCCATTTAAAAAGCAAAGGCAAATCTGTTCCTGCATTGTAGCTGCAAAGAGTGAGGTAGATACTTAAGCTGAACTTGAGACATTTGAGATGGTCTCCGGGCTGTTTGCTGGCATGGGAAGGTGATGTGATATGATAAAGGAAATGAATTTTAGAGCAAGAGCAGCTTGCTTCATGGGTATGGAGCTCCCGAGATGTATTTGAAGCCTTCTACCAAGTTTCTTGTGACCTAAGTCTCTCTTTAGATCAGCTGCTTTACTGAGAATACTGTCTTACAACTTGTTCGGTAAAGCAGTTAAAAATGTTCACTTCTAAATCTCAAAATGCAAGGAGTTTTTGCCATCATTAGTAAAAGACAGAACCTGCATGATTTTGAGATTTCTTTTTGTTATATAAACAAAAGTTTCTTATATAAACGAAAAATGTGAGTGCACAGTGAACCCACAATTTACTGACCCTTTTGGAGCCTGAAAAAACCTTCTTCAGAAACAACGATGAGCCTTTGGAAGAGAAATGCTTTTGTTGCTGTATAATCTCTGCATACTGTATAGGATGGAGGTTACTGCAACACTTTTCTTGCATACATAAACAGCTGTGGGCAAAATATTACACAAAAAATTATGAAACTCACAGAAACTATAAGCACACATTACAGACATTATAACTAATGGAGGCTTTTCCCAAGGAAAGGCAGCAGAAGTATCGTACTGGCAAATCTATCACATTATTGGACTATGAAAATTGTAAGAAATATTCTAGGATACACTAGTGTATTAAAAGAGGAGGCCTTTAGCAATTGTAGAGACTACAAGAGCTTGTACCCTCAGGCTTACTCTGATTGCAAGGAAAAATGGTCTTGTCTTCACTTTCTCATGATACAAACCAAATGCCTTACAAATTGGTCACATTCCATTTAACTCATATTAATCTACATCATGTTGCCGGGGGGTCAAAACTGTGTTTTTGTTGTATTTTTCTTTTTTCCCTCTAGACTGTATCTCTTTTTTTGGCTGTAAAATATGCTGAAAGCTGTACAAGAGGCATTCACAAATATGCTTCACATTACCAGCGTGCTCTGTGCAGTAATGCCTACACAATCCTGCTAATGTGCTTTGCTTCAAGTTCATGTAAATCAAGCCTTTGTATCAGCCCATTTTAGCTATATTAGCACTGTAAGAGACTTTGGTCAAGGAAAGAAATTATATTGGACATGCTTTGCTTTTTCTGGATCAAAAGATAGAAAGATCCCTTAAATGCAACAACAGGCTCATTAACTGCTGTGTATGGAGTCAAGTTATCAGGAGTTTCCAACCCTCTTAATGCAGAACATGCATGGGCCCATAATTCAACCTCCAAGGAGCAGCCTTACGGACTGGAAGGTGAGCACTTTTCCTCTAACTAGCTTCCCTGTGAAGCATGCAAAGGATTCACTGAAAACTGAATTAAATGCTTCAGACTAATAAGAAAGGCTTTAGACCATTTGAAGATTAAACTGGGTATATTTTGCTTGAGGGAAACAGTTGCTCTCCTTCATGCCAGTGAAAATAGAGAGAACCTCCTAAACTTGTCTTTTGCCCTATAAATATTTGATAAAAGGAGATCAGCTCCGACGCACTTACTGAGGAAAATGTTGCTTCTTGCTGGGATTTCTCTCTGGTGCAGTCAGAGCAGCATGACCAGGACTTGCCTTAACAGTGAAAATCTGAGCACAGAGTGGAGATACGTGGAGACACCCACAGCTCACTAGTGCAGGCTTTGCCCAGAAATGCATAGTTTAACTGCATGTGGAGGGGTCCATCTCAGACTTAGTGTCCTGATGTTTTCAGGTCCTCTCTCTGCAGTTTCCAGCCTCCAGAAGACCTTGACTCAGGCAGACATGTTTCAAACCATCCCTTTTTAATCAGATGCTTGGAAGTTGCACTAACTTATATCGTCCCTGTTAGAAGCTCTCCTCTTCAAAGACTGATCCTTAGCTGCCCTTTCCAAGCCTCTGCATAGGGGGCCGCTTAGCTCAGTCAGTTGAGCATAGCACTAACAACGCTAAGGTCGCGGGTTCAATTCCCGTTCGGTCCCCATGTGTTGCCTGATCTAGTTGAGAGGTGGCGTCCCTGGTGGCAGGGAGGCTGGATTAAAATGATCTCTAAGGTCCCTTCCAGCCTAGGCCATTCTATGATTCTATGATCCTGGTGATATTAGATCACCATTCTCTGTTGCAGGGGGAAGGATTTCCATGGAGGTGGAGTGCAGTTAGGCTCATCCCTGCAAGAAGAGCTCTACCGATGTGCAAACATCCTCTTTGGGGGTTCCAGCGGATGAATGAATGGCTTCACTGGAGGACTGTGAAACCTGTTCACCTTGGATAAACCCACAAGAAAGGGATAGTTCCTGGCCAGGCTCTAGCTTGGCCTTGGAGAGGCGTGCTGAGATGCTTGTAAGTTTTGCATGCAATTGTCAAACCCGTGAGTAACCCCTGACACAACTCATGGACTCACATACGGCTCTGCATGGAGGTGTCTACCCACACAAGGCTGATTGGGCAAGGCATTGTGTGTGAAGGTGAGGCAGAGTGGTCTGCAGGCACCCAGGGTGCCTGGGATGACCTGCTGGATGCAAAGATACCACCAAAACTTTATAGGCACTGTGGTTTTCTTATAATACCTCCTGAGACAAAAAAATGACCCAAGGATCTCACAAAAGGAACCTGAAATCGCGTGTGGATTCACCAGTCTGTCATAGTCATAGAATCGTAGAATCATAGAATCATAGTTTCAGCTGGAAGAGACCTGGAATATCATTGAGTCCAGCCTTTGTCCCAGCCCTATCAACCAACTAAACTATGTCCCCCATTGCAACATCCACCCGTCTCTTAAACACCTCCAGGGACGGTGACTCAACCACCTCCCTGGGCAGCCTGTTCCAATGGCTGACAACCCTCTCAGTAAAGAAATTCTTACTAATATCTAACCTGAACCTCCCCTGGCACCATTTAAATCCATTTCCCATCTTCCTATCACTCTCCACTAGGGAGAATAGACCAGCCCCCGCCTCTCTACAACCTCCCTTCAAGTAGTTGTAGAGAGTGATGATGTCTCCCCTCAGTCTCCTCTTCTCAGGGCTAAAGAGCTCCACATCCCTTGCAAACACCAGCTGTCTCCCTGAACACTGGCACAGGGTGGGAGAGAAGAAATCTTGTCATCTGCATGCTCAGTCCCCTGATGCAACAGGACCTATTTGCCTTTAACCCAGGCAAAATTTCACCTGCTCCCTATCCTCCTTGATAAAAGAGTCAGCGTATGAAACCATTGCTGCGGCTATGAACAGATGCAGTGAGGAGAATGGGAACAACAGCAAACACTGCGTTCCTCCCAGAGCGGTGCTCCCGTCGCTGCCCGCGCCACATCTGTGTTTTTGAAGGGAAATGTCATAACATTGCTAATCAATAAGAAGAGTGACAGGACCATTTGTCAAGGGCGAGTCAGCACTGCAGCTGTCGTAGTCATCACCTTGCTGGGCTCTGTGGCTGGCAGCCGAGGGAAGGACCCGATGATTTGCGCGCCAGCGGGCAGCCCTTGCATGAAGGCAGCTCCGGCCAGCTTGCGGAGATGCCACGCCAGACTTGCAGCAGTTGGGCTGAGTGAGTGGGCAAAAAGCCTGGCAGGAAGTGTAGAGTTTTGAACAAAAGACACCAAACGCCCTGCAAGGGAGAGACAGTCCTGGGTGTCAGAGGAGTCTGTTGACCTTTAATCCAGAGACTGCTGTTGCATATGCATCACGTTTGAACTGCAGATGTTCCTCGCTGCTCCACCGGTCAGGGCGACAAGCGGCTGATCTTACAGAGGAGGAGGCAGGGCTTGGAGAGAACTTAATGAAGATTTTAAGCAGTGGGTTGCAATTAAAATGACCCTCCGGTGTAAGCGTGTGGGGGGGTCTCCAGGCTCCTGCAGCTGCTCTGCCTGCAGCAATGGCCGAGAGCTAATGTGCTCATAGGCACGGCTCTCCTCCACAATGAGAGCAGTTGTGCATGCTGGGGGGCTGTTGGCAGAGGTGACAAAACTGAGCTGCCCTTTCCCACCCCATCAAAATAATTCTTAAATTAGGAAATTTATCTTAATCTGATGGTCTATCTGTAGGTTGCACTGCTGCGGATAATGCTTCACCACTTTCCCCTAGACAGCTCTGGCGACTAAACAGAAAATGAATAAATATTGACATAGTACGGTAAAGTGAAACGGCCCTTCTTTTTCAGACCACGAGCTGCTTTTCCATAAAGCAGAGTTTGGCCCCTTGACATGGTCCCCACTAGGAAAGAAAACGGCCTGCTGCAATTCAGAGATTTGCTTCTCTGTTTCTGAAGAGCCAATTAAAATAAAATCCGCATGTCAGTTCTGGTGTCTGTACCCAGCTGTCAGGATGCCTACAAGCTTAAAATGATACAGCTCAAGTTTTGATTGAATTTTATCCCCCAAGATATGGGTGTAATATCGATCCCACATGAGGTTCCCAAGTTCAACAGTAAATGCTGTTTGACTAAGAGCAAGGACAAAGACCCTCATCCAGTGTCACCTTAGCAGTAGCTAATGCCACCTGAAGGTTGTCTTCTGATGCTCGGGTTCAGACACTGATTCTGGAGCTCAGCAAAGTACAGCCAGACTGTTTTGTAACCAAAGTTTCTTCTAAGTAAAAAGTGCCATTTTTTTTCTCTTATTCACAGTGTTTTGAAAAAAATTGTCTGTTCTGGCAGTATTTTGTTTCCAGAACTTCGTGTCCCAAAACAAAGCATTCCCATAAGGTTGAAGTGGCCCATGTGAACGTTTCTGGAATGGAATCTTCAGTTTTCATTTGGAAATGATTTTTCCCCACATGCTATTCATTGTTATTATTCTCGCACAAGAACACATCGACAAGGTTTCAAAGGGCAAACTTGGACCAAAATACTTTGATTTCATAACGGCGGAAAGTTTTGATTGACCCGAAGTAACATTTTATCAGATCTCCATTTTGCACAGAATTCCGCTCGCACACAAATGTTTCCATTTTGTTCAGTAACCTGGAAAAATATTTCCACAAATGGAAAGATCTGGTTTACCTTGATGTTATGAGTCCTTCCCAGAGCTGGTTCTCTCTCCCTGGTTCTCCAGCTCAGGCTAGAAGCAGGCAAGGTTTTGGCATTGCCTCCTGCAAAAACCATTGCTGGGTTTCACTCCTTTGCAAAACCGCTAATATCGCCCTCGCAGCCTCCATCAAGGGCGAATTCATTATAGCCGGGAGGTCTGATCAGAATGCATGAAGTGCTGCAGAAATGTCCAGGCTTGAGAGATAATTCGTCAAAGTATTTGTCGTTTCTCATCTTTTTAAACATGCTGCAGATCTTCAGGCACCTGAATTCTGGGCTGGCGGTCCAAGAAGTGGTCGTATAAAGAGATGAAATTTTGAAGAAAAGGGGTAGGTCAGCAAGGTTGAATTCATTTTAAGGAATGATATAGCTTTCATAGCAATATATCTACAGCCTGCAATTTATAACCCTGGCTTGTCATAATGCTCCCGTATCCCTTTTTGTTTCTGCAGTTCCAGTTCAGTGAAGGATTTCAGCATACACTTTGATTGACAGGGCAGATGGTAGCATTGTTTGCCGTTAATGTAAACCTATTATTTTATATATCTGTTAGTTTTATTATTTTTTAACAGAGTACTAGTGACTATAAAGTTTAATTGACCTTTTATGCCAATAAATCGTTGCTGGTTTCAGTGGGGATTCTACTTTTATTTGCCAATAAAAAGCTGAAGGAAACCTCTTAACTACACTCCTTCCTCTTTCCTCTTTCATCTCCTTAAGCTTCTTCTTATGAACAGTGTAATGGAAGAAAAAAAATAGCCAGAGCACCTCTATATATGCATAAGACAGGGAAAGAAATGGTGTTTAAACTGGCTGTGTGGTAAATTCTGCCTCTCAAAGTCCCAATGTCAGTAGGATTTTAACCCCAGGGGAACCCAAGCTTAGTTCCCATCTTATTTGCACCAGACTTTGAAACTTCAGGGCCTTTGATGGCACACTCGTGCTTGAAGCAGGTGGAAGGCACAGTGGAATCAGGTTGAATATATTAAAAAAAAAGAGAAACTTAAATCAAGGAAAACTAATCATGTCAGTATTTGGAATAAGCTTGCCTGGCTTTATTTATAGTCGTGTGGGAAAAGGCAAATATGCTTTGCAGATTTACTTTTTTTACCAGAAGTACATGATTAACACAAGCAGAAGAGCCCAGCAGAGGCTCAGTGAGAGTTTGGTGGGGATGGCCAGCGGCACTGGTGTGGCTCCTCGCTGCTTTTGAATGGCTTACTTCTTCTCGGTTTTCTCATCTCCTTGATTTAAGACTGTCACCTGGTAGATTTTTATTTTCCCTCTAAGCTCTTTGGGCCAAAGCCATTACAGAGTGGCAAGAGAAAACTTGGTTGGTTATCTAAATCTTTTTGTTTAGCTGGCTCTGGAGGTAACACTATCCAACCAGGGAAAATGAAAAGTCTCTTTTTCAAAACTGAATTCATTAGGGGAACTCATATGCAAGAAAGGCAGTGAAGCCGAACAAAATGTAAATTTTGCTGGCTGAGAAAGATTTTCTTAAGTTATTGTAAGCATCTACAGCTAAGACACTGGATTTTCATTTGAATTGGGTTTTTTTTTTACATCTGGCTTCTTAAGTAGTCACCTCAGGTTTTTAAAGGGCTGTGGTTCAGGAAAGAAAATTTGTAGCTGGGTAGGTAGGAGAAGCAATGAAAAGTCTGTGAACAGACATACACAGCGTGTGCCATGTCACCATAAAACGATATGCTCCTCTGGGTAGAATTCCTTAGCTTTTTGCTCTACCACACATCTGGCACAGTTCTGATTGCCTGAAAAATAACTATATATATATATATTACACGTGCTGACCAGAGATGCAAACAGCACAAGAAAAGCCAGACTGGGCAGTGGGATTTCCCTTTTTTTTTTTGTAATGGTCACCACCCTGGAGAAGCACAGACGAGAACCAAGATTTCCCCTTTTCTTGTCCTATTCAGTGGAAACACTTAAAATGGAGAGTGACTTCACTGCAGGTGAATTTGGTGGCAGGCTAACCTTGGGGAATGGAACCTAGTCCAGTTATTAATAAATGTATATGTACAGCAATCAAACCAACACATTTTTTATGTGCTGTGGAATTGCTACATCAGGTGAGATCAGAGGGGCTGCTTGAAAAGCGGTGTTTGGGGGAGCTGGAATTGAGAGTTCCCATTGCACTGAACCCTGGCTGTACCAGTGACTACTCCTTCAGAAACCCCCGGCTTTCTACCCAACAGCCAGAGGATGCCCCTTGACAGCACAATCCCAAAGAGAGCAAAGCTCTGACATATTAATATGCAAAGCCTTTTCAGAGGTGAGGACGGAATTAATTACTTTTTACACTGTAGTTGTGATGCTGTTTCTGGTAACAGTGTCAGGCAAACAGGCAGGTGCTGTGGCTACGCTGGTGTTACGGTGGAAGCCCAGCTGTGACGGGCAGCAGGGAGGCAGGAGGATGGCCAAGTAACCCGCTTAGACCTGCACTCAGGGACTCCACTCCCCTGCTGGATTTTACACTGTGCTTTGCCATCCAGTTAATGGTGCAGTGGGAAGCAAATGTGGGCAGTAATGGGCCAACAGCCTTGGGATGGGGTAGAGTCTCTTTTCAGTTGTATTTCTTCAAAATTCTGTTCCGTGTTATTGGAATAGTTTTTCTCCATCTTTCCTATGGGCTGGGAATAATTATTCCTAAATGTTGCTGTAAGCTAATTAAGGAGGTTTGGTTAAGTATGGGAACCCCTTTCCTGTATGCAGTATTACAGATTAAGTCCCTCATCTTAGCCTATTTGTAGAAAATCTTACTTTCCCTTTTGCCTTGTCTACAAACTGAGGTAATACCAGTGTGATTTCTTTTCTGTGGACCTGGAAGGCTTCTTGCTCTTGCAGATCAAAAATAATAAATTTATTTCTCAGCCAGAAATGACTCATTGCCTAATGTGCCTTAACACACACGAACTATATTCTTTTGCCACTGGAGTCTGGGTGGAGGCGGTTGTGTCTCTCTTCAGATTAAGGCTGTCTCCTTTCATCATGTTAGCTTTAATGCATTGAGGTATTCCTAGGACAACTCATCTCTTCTTTAACATCGTATTATCTGTGAAAAAAGCCCCTGCTAAGCAGAGATGACAACTTAGGAGAGCTTTTTCTTATGCCAAGGGAGCCAAATTAGAGGAGAAAACTTCTTCAGGATTGTTCAGGAAGGTGTGGAGCTCGCTGGCCTTGATCCACTAGGGCAGGAAAGCACTGATTTAACATCAAGCACACAAGTATTTGGCTTCAGTGGGGCTATGCAAGCCTGTAGCATATATGTGTATGTGACGACTCTGGTTCTCAGGAATTGCAACAGCAAAAATTTCTCTTTGATTTCCTTTTTTTTCAAGCTACCTACCAAAATTTCAGTTTGTTAAACAACTTCTCACTGTTCTGGCAAGTGACATGATGTACAGCTTGAGCCCCAGAGTCTTGAATCTGTGTCTGACTTTGAAGTATTTCTATTTCTGTGCCTAGCTCCACTTCATCTCAGGAGATCCATTCTTTTTGTTTGCTCTTCTCTTTTTCTGTGCTTCTCCTTTCTAGGAGCAGCTCTGAGACTTGTAGAAACAATGCACAAAAACAACAGAGTTCCCATAAAATTCAAGTTTTCCACCTTGCCACAGCACAATGTTTTGCTAAATAAGCTACAAAAACTCAATTTAAATCTTTTTGCTTTGGTTTACAGTAATGAAGAGAAAGAAGGAAGATATTAAAAGATCAAGCAGCTCCTAGGAGAAGCCTTTCCTGACAAGTCAGCTGGTTTGAAAGTAATGGGTCTGGTGACCTCATGCTGTTTACTTCAGTGTGCCTTAATCTAGCACTACATCTCATTAATGCTGCACAAAAATGCATGAAACATTTTACCATCCTCATGCCTGCCTTTCACAGATGAGAAAAACTGTTTTACATGGCTAAGGAGCATATAAAATATCTATCCCTCTGGATAGATATAAATTGTCAGAGGATAATTTTCCATGTGTCCCTCTGAAGTGACAGGGCAGGCTTTAGGACAACACTGAATTTAGTTCCACGTTCAGAACATTATCCTGTGAAATTTTCCTGTGTGAGCCAGGATGATTTGAAAGCAACATGTCAGCTTTATCAGTTTGCTCTGAATACAGATGGCAGTGAGTCTCCATAGCCCAGGTAGAGCTTTGGGCCTGTATTCCCAGTGTTTCTGCACTGGGCAGGGATTTAATGAGCTACACATGTGCTTATGAGATGCTCATGTTAGTGTGGCCTTTCCATATGATGATAATGTAATGGATAAGTTACTCTGAGAAGACAACTGAGATAACGATGTTTAAAATTAAGCATATATGAAAATTTGGTCCACAACATTTTCAGTCTTGTTACAGAGAGAATAATACCTTATATCTGAGAACTGCGCAGATTTGTGCATGCCAGTGTGGGACATTTCCTGTGGATGGGAGCTCTGCTTCTTAAGTTCGTTGTTGCTCATTTACTGCTTAATCTGTGCCAGCTGAAACAGGGAAAACTCTAGTGAAACCGGTGAACACATTACTACCTGCCACCTGCAGGCTTTTCTCTGTCATCCTGCATGGCAGGGAAGCACTCTTCCATCTTCCAGTGAGCTCTGCAGTGAGCTCATTTCTACCTCTTCCAGATAGTCTTGGAGAGATTTTAACTCTGCGTCTGCAGAGGCATGAGTGGAGGAATCTAGACTGAGGGACACAGTAAGCAAATGTTCACTAAAAAAAATAATACTGAGGTATTTCTTTGACATCGGTAACTTTTACCATGCCCTGTATTGCCTTGTGCCTTACCTCCAATGTACAGAACTCTCAACAGTTGGATGTGACGCTTGATATTCAATGTAGGCTAACTCAAGGCTAAAGCTAGAGAGTATTATCCCTCTGCCAGAGAGGATAAATGGACATTAAGGCTAAAATATTGTCACAAAGCATGTTTCCTGGTATCTAACTGTCTTGACGTTCAGTACTTTTATCAGGTATAAGTGGTTGACACAAAGATACAAGAGTAAGAGAGGTTTGCAGCAGTCTGCAACCTGGGAAAGGCATCCCTAGGCATCTGTGAAGAGCCTCCTGGGGAGAGGTGGTGTTGCAGGCACAGAGGGACACTCTGCAGCCATTGCGGTGGGCATCAGCATCCCAGAAACCATTTCCCCTGTCATGGCATAGTCTAACAGCTGAAATGAGGCCAACCATCTTTGGCAGTTTTTTGACAAGCAATTTTCTTGCCTTCCCTCTTCAGAAGGTCTTTCATACAAAACTGCCTAATGCTCTCATTTAACATGTGAGCAACTTATTCAACCAATCTCTAATCTTCCAAGAGCACTAAAATATTGCTACAAGGATCACAAAAATATTGCACAAGGTTTCTGAGATGGTGTCAAGATAAATAATTTGCTCAAACTGTCTTCCCCTTTTCTTTGGCAGACTTAGCTCAACCATGAGTCCAAATAGAGATATTAGACTAATCACGAGCTCCTGGGAACAGAAACCTCCTCCCTTTTGCAAATACACCAATCCCTATTTGCTTACCAGCCTTTTCTCTTACACAGGAACCCCAGCTGGTAATAATTGGCAGCCTGCACAACTTCTTTTTGCTGCAGATTTTAACCCTGAACCTTCCTGATCAGACTTTGGGAAGCGTTCATCTATCCAAGTGGTATTTAAAATAACCAAATGCATATTCAAATTCTGGGGAAAGGCAAGGGTTTAGGTTCTAGATCAAGATTTTTCTCCTGTAGATCCTCTTACATGTTCAGAGTTATGTGGATTCAGCATGGCCTGCATATGGGCTTCTTTAGGAGAGATATTAGAAGCTCAGGACTCCAACAGGCCTTGATCAATTAAATTTAGAAAGCACTAATCGAATCAGGCACCACAGTGGAGAAAACACAAGAATATATAGAATCATAGAATGGCCTGGGCTGGAAGGGACCTTAGAGATCATCTAGTCCAACCTCCCTGTTTTTGGGCAGGGATGCCACCTCTCGACTATACCTGGCAACACATATACTATCAGTGGACAGGACAGGTAGGGGCCCAAGCACCTCGTTGATAATTCTACTCTTCAGCTAAGGTTTTCTAGTCTGCAGAAACAGATTTAGTTGCTCCTCCCCAGCATACTGTCTCCGGCTGAGCTTTCAGCTACTGAAGTTTTTTGTCTTTGAATGAAATTCTTTAAGGTGGGGCTTTATTTGTCTTGTAAATGATCATAGAAAGTAGAAATTCATAAAGTAATAACAGTGTAATAACAGTAATAAAGTGTTTTGTCTTCTAGCTTATTTCTTTTTTTGTTGGCACATCAGCATATATGTAATCCTATGTGTCACACTAGGTTGATGAAGTAAGCACTGTGCTAGGATTCATTCGACTTTTCAGCTTGACTAACTAGTTGCCTCTCTAGAGCTGGATCAAGAGGGAGCAACTGTCAAGGCAAGTCCAAAGCAAAGCTTAGATGGGTATATTTGCAACTATAGCAAAATATCTCTCCCACCATATCCCTCAGAGAACAAAGCACAGAAAATCTCTCTTTGTGAAGATCCAGTCATGTACAAAACACTCATCCCAAATCTTGTGACTCTCCTACCTCTGAGAATGCCCAGATCTCCAGCATAACCATTAGGTTTCAGAGTTACTTGTAGAGTAACTGCACAGCTGTGTTCCAGAATGAAGTGCTCTGCAGATACCTAGGACACCAACACATAATAAAAGGGAGATGCATTTATGCAATTGTCTGTATATATGCAAACCCTTCATTCTATATATAAACTTCTTTTCTGGGGAGACTTTATAGCAGCCTTCCAGTACTTAAAGGAGGCCTACAGGAAAGGATCTTTTATCAAGGAGTGCAGTGATAGGACAAGGGGCAACTGTTTCAAACTGAACAAAGGTATATTTAGGTTAGGTATTTGAAGAAATTCTTTTCTGTGAAGGTGGTGAGACACTGGAACAGGTTGCGCAGAGAGGGTGTGGATGCCCCCTCGCTGCAAGTATTCAAGGCCAGGTTGGATGATGCTTTGAGCAACCTGGTCTAGTGGCATATGTCCATGCCCATGGTAGGGATATTGGAACTAGGGTCTTTCCCAAACCAAACCGTTCTATGATTCTGTGATTCTTTTCCTGAGCACTTCCGTGGCAGCGGTCACCAAAAGAGAGATGCTTCTCAAGAGCGCATAACATTATTATGGGGCCTTCTAGGACTAGTTGCATTTCTTATATAAGCAACTCGTGTGCAGAACTCGTAGGATATCCCTACTTCTTATGGCTATATCATAGGTGCGTGGAATGGAGCACGTACTGGCTCAGAGGAGCAGAGAGGTGCAGCCTGCTCTTGCACCAGGAGAAGGGCTTTAAGGGAGACACAACTGGAAGGGCCTATTTTGCCAAGAGCTCTATGGTTTAGCTGCAGATGTGACTGTCTGTTGGACCAGCAGAGAGCTCTGCAACTGCCTGGCGCAGCCCTTCTTCCGCTCCACATGGGCAGCTGAGTCAGATTTGATTTCAAGGGAATCTGGAGCAGCAGCCAGAAGACAGAAATTTCCTATTGTATTCTGGCAATGAAATTACCCAGCTTTTTGTGCCCCCCCTGCTAATTAAAAAAAAACCTCGAAACTTTTTACTCTTCTATTAATGTTTTCAGAAGTTTTCATTTGACAGACCTGTTGTATTTAGTTTGCCTCGTCGTTATCATCACCCTGAGTATTCTTACAGCCCCGAGCTGTTAAGAGAAACAGCCCTTTGCCCTGTCTATTCTGACACCTGAATTGTAAAAGCAAACAAAGCCTTATGTTTGAAAATAGGCTGTGTCCTTCTGAAACGTGGTGATACAATTGATCCAAAAATGGAAAAAAAAAAAAAATTCAAAAGAAAGGTAAGTAAGTCACAAAATCTGCAAGGCAAAGTTGGCACTAGTGCTCACTTAATTCAGGAAAGAATTCCTTGGGTCCAGTAAAAAAACAGTAGACAAAGAAAAAATATTGACACCCTTACAGATGTATTTCACAAAGTGTGGTTTTGTTCCTAAAGTTTCTGGATAAAGTTTGAACTCACAGCTCTGATGAACTGCCCTTATGTTCCCAAAGGCAGAATGTCTTTTTCCCTTGAGGGAAATAAAAAGTCAACAGAAGACACTATTGAACCATTAGATCAGTACCCAGATCTAGCCAGGCTTTAAAAAAGGAAAATACTCGGTAGCGCTGGCCTTTAAAGACCCCTGTTTAAAAGATGGAATAAGGATAAAGGTAATAGTGTCAAAAGATTTCAATAGAGAGAAAGGAATTAAATGCCTAACAGCAAAATGCTTATTAAAAATAATCATGGCAAGATGATTAGGATACTACAAAAAAATTATACACACCAATTTAAAGAGGAAAAGTCATTCTTACCCTATTAAACTAGGCTTTTAAACATTTCACTGCTTCTAGATTTGTAGAAATATTTATGTACACTTCAAATATGTTGTGCAAAAATGCTATGCATTGCCTTCTTTGCTTTATGAAAATTGAAAAGACCATATAAACCCATGAATAGGGATGTTTGCATGTATTTCCTACCACTCATTTCACTCTGTGTTGGTGAATTGTATAATCAGGGTGTTGCATCTGATTATTTGTTTTCCCCAGTCAGTACAATAAGTACATTTCAAATCAAGCTTGGTATGCACTTCCTGATTTTCTTTTGGAGGTCATTCAAAGGCAATATCTACATTGTCATCTAATTTCATTCTTTGAGGAGAATCTATTTTGTTTGAGCCAACAGAGATCTCCCACTAAGGTACAATAGAGAAGAACATTGTCCTACTGTGATTAAAGCTGTGTTCAGGGCAGCAGTTCCATTTGGCAAAGGATTTTGAGACTATGACCTTTATCTTCCACTCACATTGCCTTTTCCCCTGCCCCCGAATACATGAGTTGAAATAAGAGAAAAACAAATCAAAACAACGTCTTCAGGTAGGCTAATAATCTTAATTTCTTTTTCTTTCTTTTCTTGAGATGTAGTTAGCACTGGATTAAAATTTTAAGGAGCAGGTGAATGTTTGTGATGATGCACTGGCTTGTGAAACCAAGCAGTGTCCCAGACAGGTATCGCTGGGAGAGGACCTCTACTACGGGCTCCGTTTGCCTGGTTTCCAACCAATTTATTGGTGTAGCTGATGGGAAATGGAGATTTCCCATTCCCTTAGGGCAGTGTTATTTTCAAGCTGACTCCTAACGGCAAATTGCGAAGTCTCTGTGCTCAGTGGGGATGGCAGCCCTCGGGGTGATTGCCCTCCTTTTAGAAACCCCAGGGAAGCTGGTTCAGCTCCACAGCAGAGTGCCTGGACACTGTTAAATCCTTGGCTTGTGCTAGAGCTGTTGGGGCTCTCAGGGTCTCTGCCTCAAAGAGTTTCCCTCAGACGGAGGTGAGAGGGAACTGGGAGCCTCCCAGCCCTGCACACTGAGCAAGCCAGCTGCCTCAAGGAACACATTCTCTCAAGTGTATGTGCTTGCTGAATATATGTAACAAAATGTTTAAATTATATCTAAATGAAACCCTGCCTGATTTTCTGTGGGTAAATGGAATAATTGCATCTTCCATGCTGAAAGAGATTCTCCTCTTACCCCAGTGTGGCTGTATTTATAATGGAACAGACTTTCTGACATTCAAATAGTGATATTTATGACTTAAGTTCAAATTTTTGTGAGCTTAAAAAAATCTGCTTTATTTATTTATTTATTTGTTTAATTTTAATTGCAACATCGAAAAAGCTCATTTAAAATAGTGAAAACAGCGAAAAGATATTTCCTGTTTCTCTTCCAAAGCCTTATTTTGGCCAAGTCAGATCAATTCTCCAAAACATTTCATATTTGATGAAACTGCACATTCTGAGGGAATGACAGTCTGCCAAAGTTTTGAGGACCAGCTTTAACAACAGCTTTGACAGCCACAGAAGGGCTGAGCTGGGCAAAGTGCCATCAGTGGAAAATCGTGTAAAATTCTGTTTCTTCCATGGGATTCATCTGGACGGTGTGAGGAAAATGGAGCTGACTTTGTATCCAAGCCCAGGGGTTTGATTTACCTCTACGGAACCCTTGTGAACATCTTTGGAGCCGCGTGGGTTTAAGTCATTCCGGCAGCACATGGCTCGTTCTGGCCCCTGCCCAGGAAAGTGTTTAAGCACATGCTTAAGTGAAACCCTGCTATTAGTCCCCTCGCTGGCTGCTCAGCCCAGGTGGCTGAATGGGACTTTTCTGGTTCTGGGGAGCACATCTGGGGAACACATTCGGCCGCGCTGAACTCGGTGCAGGTAGGGCTGCGATGCAGTCTCAGTTGGGGTTGTCTCTAATGATGTACACGTATATCATCTAGTGTAATGGGGCCACGACCTACCCTAATAACTACACACACACATACGGAGCCTGCATAAGAAGAACGTTGTTCCAGTTGCGGTGTGAAAGCACGCCGAAATCGCTTGCGGCACTCCCTGACTGAGGTTACTTAATCCACTGCCAGAGGGCAGAGGAGGTGCAGTGTAATGGGGTAATTTATCTTTAGCCAGGGCAAATGAGGCGCTAATACTAGGAGCCAGTCTGCCTTCAGGAAGCTGAGAAAGGCTTTTCTTTGCCCTTTTTTCATAAGCAACTAAGAACTTTAAACCATTCACGAATTATGCCACATTTTGTTGAGAAGAATGGCAGGTATGTAATTATATTGCATAATATTCTCTATTTACTTGCACCACTTACAGGCTGTACCACTTTGTACTCATAGGTTTTCCAACCTCAGATTACTAGGTAGACAAAGACTGCAGCGGGCAATGTCCTTTTGTCTCTGAGATTATGGTCTTCTAATAAAAAACTACATTGCTACTTCGCCCCCAGCTGCAGCAACACAGATAAAATCAAAGGTCAAGTCATAGTGATCCAGCTCAGATCTAAAATTAAAGAGTGCAAATTCACAACTGGTTCTTAATC
This sequence comes from Apaloderma vittatum, assembly GCF_000703405.1. Classification (NCBI taxonomy): domain Eukaryota; kingdom Metazoa; phylum Chordata; class Aves; order Trogoniformes; family Trogonidae; genus Apaloderma; species Apaloderma vittatum. The sequence continues at coordinate 61,915 of NW_009715672.1, read as the reverse complement.
CAAAGACTTTTCAGAGGGAAAGGTGTTTGTTTTGTTCTTAACATTATAATAACGTCTTGGGTGTCTCCAAAGCACCAAGAACTCAGTCAAGGGCCTGTGGGTCATTGCAGCCCTCCTGATTCCTACTTGTCACGTGGACTGAAGGACAGCACATGCTCTTTGCTGAAAGAGCTTGTTTGGAAAATGAGTAATTGGCTAGTAGGATGCCAGGAGCTGATTGAAAGCAAGTGGTGAGTTGTGGATACTACTCCAAGATATGGTTGTGACCTGCTTAGGTAGGAGAGTCATCTGCATTATAAAGCCCTTACAATCAAACAACACCAGTTATCGTTCAGAGATGCTCTCACTGTTCACAAACATATACAGCCCCATGTACAGCCCAACCTGCTGTCCTATACACTGACACAACGGCACTCCCAACAAGTTCAACCACTGAGCCACAACCTGGAAGCTCCATGCCAGAAAAACTGGAATCTAGGCAACAGGGCAAAAGTATTGAAGACTCAGTATATTTTCATAGTTTGCCTTCAGCAGGTGACACAGATGCCCTCTTGCTCTCCCAGGATCCATCCCATTTTATTTTAATATTCAGTAGATGGCTTGTAGAGTTAGGGTTGTCATCTTGGCGGTTACAAAGAAATGTCAGCAGAGAGTCTATGAGAAATGCCCTGTTAGCTCACTGGCTCCCAGACCCAGCTGCCTGGAATTGCCTGGAGACGTTTTTAGCTTTTGAAATTAATAATTTGAAAATGATGCTCTCCCTGCCCGTAATGAGTTCATTCTGTCTTCAGAAGTAAAAAAAGACTGTTCAAAACAGCAGTTGCCACATCAAAGTAGGTCTCATTAAGTGATATTGTAATGCAAAAGCACAGGTACTGGTGTCACGGATGCTATTTTATAACTACTTAACTGCAGAAGTAATGATACAGCAGAAGGTGGGAGTGAACATTAGCAGTGATCTTTATTCTCCTTGATGTTTTCAGGTTATATCAGATTTTCTTTTTGTTTTACATTTGCTGCGATGTACTACATTAAACTTCAAGAGCAAAAATTAAGAGCAGCTACTGTCTCATGCATAAAGTGTAGAATAGATTTTTATTTTTTTTTGACAAGGACAAGTTTCTAAAACTGCCATGCCTTCAAAAATGTAGTAAGCTCTCAAACTGGGTTCAAGCCAATCTCTTCAGTAAAGCCTTAGTTAAGAGAAAGACTCGAGGTTGCAGGTTTTCTTTTTTTTAATTAATTACCTTATATTAGGAGCTAGTGTTGAAGAGAGCGTTTCACATTTAGCTCATCCTTTCTGCAGATACAGTAACTCGTTGCCAATGCACTGTATTAAAGACATTGTTTTATAATGAGATGTGAAGCAAAGGGAAGGACATTCGCAGAGGTTATGGGAAGAAGACCTGGAAGGCTCACATGGAATTTCAGATCCACATCAAACACTGTGAGCAATAGAAAGTTCTCTATGCATATTTCACAAACAGCCTGTAGCTCCAGTTTTCCAGTGCCCTGGGTTACGTTTTAATCCAAAGGCATAACACTCTCACTGTTTAAATAGATGATCAATCAGAAAGGCCATTCTTGGGTTCACTTACACTCCACATAGCCATGGTCAGCCACTCGGTACCTTTGACCTGACCTTTGAATGGAAAAACGCAAAGACAGCAACAGCCGGGCTTAGAAAGAAAAGCACCTAACAAAAAGGCAGAGAAACATTTTCATAACAATGGGAACTGTTTCATAAAGTGCTGACTACAAGCTAGACATAGAAATTTGCCTGTTACAGGATGAAACTGTTCAAAGGGTTAGTCAAATTCAAGGGAAGTTCTAATATGCAGCAGCTGCTGAAAGCAAAATCTTGCAGGGGTTAACTCACAACCAGGAAAAAATTATTAGGTTGATGACTCTGGCATGTAATAGAGGCTGTCTTTCTGTTGTGGCTGTGCTACGATACTGCCTTCGCCTTTGTTAAAGGCAATGTTCTTGATCTGAAATTGAAAATGGTACATACATGGAGCACAAAAATATGGAGGTAATTCAATCGGTGGTGTACTGCCCAGCTTTTCTTAAATCAGCACTTTGAAACAAATGTGTCTTTCAGATCTGGCATGTGTTTGTTATTTGTGTCATTTTCTAGAGCTATTGTGATTAAAATACCTGTTTGCCAATTGCCTCATTTGTCTTGGTTTATCAGATTACAAGATTAAATTACAGTCCTCCAACCTTTAAGGGAGTTTAGTTGTAATTCACTTCTGTCTCCCTCTTTCTCACTGAGATTACATTAATTTCTAATTCTGTGAATAAACTTCAGAATTATTTAATGGAAAAGTAATCAAACTGCTGCTCAGAAATGAAATATCTAGGACATTATACAATAGATGTTTTCAGTCACATGGGTCTTGGTATGGATTTGGAAACTAGTACATCTTTTTGTATGCTATCTTTGTGAATTTACTAATTCTACAAGCAATTAAACTATCAGCTCTTTGAAAAATGGGGTCCAAAATTACATCTATCCTGTAAGAAGGGAATCCAGTATAAAGTTCAATAGGGCACAGAAGAACTGTGGTCTGAGATAGCCATTCTGCAAGTGGTTCGTACAGCAGAAATCTGCCCCAAAAAAGGAAAATAGACTAAAAAGACAAGAATGCTGCAATGTATATAGTAATTTAAGATTTAATGCTGTGGCACTGAGAGAGTCTGGTGGGGAAAAAAGTAGCTTAAGATAAATCTTCTAAAGTAATTTTCAATGAGCACTCAACTGTTCATGTTTTACATCGATACATTTGAAAGGATTATTTAGTTCTTGCAAGATATGGATTCTACTTTCATCTCTTAACAGAGCTATTGTATACATGAATACTTATGCTTTACAAGACAAATCCCAGGAACTAATGTGCAAATCCTTCAGGTTTTGCCCATAATGAGTCACAAGAGTCCCTTCACCACCAGCCTCCCCAGGGCAGGTCCATTCATAAATACTAGTTTGTGTGTGTATGTGCATGTGTGGCAAGACCATCATCTTCCCTGGGGGCTTTTGAATATTCACTCCTTTCCCTTGAACATACAGACAAATCAACGTTATAGACGCAACGCATTTTTATTCCTCTCTGTCTGCTCAGTTTTGCCCCAATGAGGACAAAGTGGGGATGTGGACACTCAACCCACGGCCCCCTCCTCTCCATACTAGCACCCTGTCGAGGTTGCTTCTGCAGCAGCAGTCCACAGGGTGTCCCTGGGTGATGGTGGTCCCCTGAAATCCTTCCCAGGGTGTCCCTCGCTCCTTCTCAAACCGTCAGGAGCTGCCCGTGGGGCAGCAGTGCCAGAGCTGCCCTGGGGTGACAAATCATGCGGGCAGACGTGCAGCCCCAGGAGCACCCAGCATGATGTACGGTGCCCACCCGTGCACCGAAGCAGGAGCAAAACTCCGTCAGCCCCGGTGAACAGCAGGGCAACACGTCTTTGTTTTGTGGTCTGTGTCCTCAAAAAGTCTCTGACAACCCTGTCCAAACAACCGCGTCAGACAAAAATGCAAACAACTTCACGCACAGGAGGTCTTCTTAAAAATGCCTTTCAGCTCTAGAAGGGGAAAGATTTGGGATCTGGGCTGTGGTGAATTAACGTGCTGACCTTTTATCTTGAGAGGCCACTGATGTTTAAAGACAGTCCAGTTCTTGAATGAAATTACTTTGGGTGGTCTTGGTCTGCTTAGGAAAGAAATTTTTTTTGTTGTGCTGAAAATAAAGGCATGAGAGTCCGCAGACATAAACACTGAATCCAATCTCTCTGCGAAGTGAGGGAGGGGGCCTTAGGCCAAAACAGAGATGCATTAAGGAACTTACATCAACCAAAAGAAATGACTAAGTACCTGTGAGTTATATTGATATTAACTGAGATTGTCATGTATGGCTCTATTGATTTAATGTAATAGAAAATGCACGGCATGATAAAATAAGGTATTAACATTCTTTTGTCAGCCAGAAGTAATTTTCAAGCATGAATATATTGTGAGTGTATGAAATTGAAACTCAGAGACAAATTCTAAGAAAATTACTCTTATTATGGCAATTTCAAATAAAAACAGGAATAATGATGTGTTTTATGTCTGTATTTGCAAAGCTCCCCCTGCCAGAAACCTTTTAGTACCACAGACGTCTAACAAGTAGGCAGTAAGAAACTCTGTAGTAAATCCCCAGCCTTCCTTTTCTTGTATCCAGCTCTCCAGAAAGAGAGAGCATTTAGGAAATAGGAAATTTTGGGACACAGTGCAGATCTTTGCACAACCCAACTACCTTTCCCTGTTGTCAGATGTTGGACGTTCTTCTTGTGCTTTCTTGCCCAATCTTGCCATGACAGATCTGCAAAGTGCTGTTGCCTGATCACATTACTGTCTGTTACCGTATGCCACTTAAAAAACAAATTTTAGAAAACCTGAGCAGTGCAGCGAGCCTGCTGGCTTCTCAACCTGCTTTGACATATGCAGGAGAAGATTTAAAGCTGTCGGGTTGTTGGAGGGTTGCCATGGGATTGCAAAGCAGGGAGAGAGAGAAATCCCCAGGCAAGATGCAGTGGCAGGGCTGACATGGTTCTCAGTGTGCCCAACAGAGAAAAGCACCCCTGCAGACCTTGTTGAATATTATCACCTTTAAGCCTGATTTACCTTGACATTTTAGGCAACTTAGATTTGGAAATCAGCATAGGATATTAGTCTAAATCAACATGCAGACAAACACCTGAAGCAGACGAATTGCTGTCTGAAATCTCTGCCTGACCTGAGCAAGAACAGCACGTTACCCTGGGGTAAACACACGGCACAACGCGCGTGGGAGCGGGACATGCGTGCCCTTGCCATGTCTGCTTTCTGTTTGGCTGAACACACATGAAACTGTCACCGGTGCTCCTGCTTTGGTTGACCTCTGTGCTATTTGACTATTTGTCTTGCCGGTTGGAAATTTTCTGAGCAAAAGAGACTAATTGGCCTTGATTAACAAGCATCTGGTGTGAGTACAAATGGTTATTGGAGCAATAATGAGAAAGAACATGGGGAAGCGAGTTGGCAGCCTAATTTCTGGCAATTGATCCGTTCCCCATCCACAGGCTGCTGAATTCCTTTTTCTGGCAAGGTGGGGGAGATGTTTCTCTGCAAGCAGCCTGTCATCCTGGCTTTTTTAAACAGCACTGCTTGGCGTGCGTTCCCATTGCTCTGCCACACAACTTGAGGTCTGCAGCCTGGCCCTTAATGGTACGCCCATAGAGGGCATGAGAAACTGGACTCTGTCGTTTGCAGTCAAGATCGTCAGTGAAAATTAAGCAGGAATAGTGTTCCGTTTCTCTTCGTACCTGATTTTAAGTCTGTGTAATCGCTGTTCTTAAATAATGCCTAAAACACATGTTCCTTGGGTGATTAAAGCTCAGATTTTAAGACTGTATGAGTAAATAAGCTTTCTGAAACTCCCAGCTACAGAAAACTCAGCATAGGTTCAAAGTACATTAATTTCCTTTAGCTGGGTGGGTTACTTCATATTTCTCCAGAGAGGAGATAGCTTTCTTTTCTCACATATACACAAATACACAATTTTTTAATTTTTCCACTGGAAAGTGGGGGGAAAACAAGCCTTTGCATGGCCACTGCCTTAATCTTATATCAAATTGTTGACAGGTATGACCTGGAAAGACTTTGATGTGTTTGTTTTAAACCTGGTAATGTATTCAGCTAGCACACATACCTGAAAGTGGCCATCTTTGTCAGACACCACGGCCACAGGATGAGTATTTTTATTGAGACTTGATTTCATTAAAAATATACTATTATAGTATAGGCTTATAGGTGCTGGCTGGTTGCATTTCCCCTCCTCTCAGCAACAGAGGCATGGAAGATAAACTTGAGACATTTCTGGTAATCTATCCAGCGGAGCACTCAAAATCCTGAGGTCTTTTTCAGAAATGCTGGCCTTTTAGAAAAAAGGGATGGTGATTTGATTTCTTGATGAAAGCCAAAATTGAAAACTTTGAAACTTGGCACTGATGAGGAAAAATGAAGTTTTTCTAAACTGTCAGCATTTCAGAGCTGAAGCCCATCTCCCTGAGCAGCACTGATCTCAATGTTCTCCCCTCATAGCCTCATACTTTTCATTATGGGCCAGCAGACCCATTATAGGTCCGAATTACATTTTTGTAGCTGCACAGGTTTGCTTTTTTATTCTATTTTTCATCTACTATAGGCTTTTGTAATGTGCATTTCTAACATTGTTATTAAACATGTTTTGCATTTCTCTTTGGCTTACTTCAAAATATAGATAAGTCAATTTGAGGTGCTACATAAGAAATATTGCTGTAGGGAAGAAATGGCAAAGTGTAAGTATATCACCTGAAAAATACTAAACAATATTGATTTTATCATAATCATTTTAAAAATGGAAAAAAAAATCTCCAAGATATTCTCCAGTTAAAATGTCCAGGCTTAGCATGTTGCCACTAAGGTTGTGCAGAGGATTATGAGGGCACAGCTTGGTGCATGCTGGCATGCTTTTCTTCAGGTACGCGTTTTGAAAAAAGCACGTGCAGAAATTGCTCTGTATAAAATTCCTGTAACTGGAACTGAGCAGAACGTCACCCCACTCTCCTAATGTTGGCAAAATTAAAGCAAATTCATACACATGGCGTAAGCACAGATCTATGTTACTCCTATGGATGCTAACTACAGTGTGTATCTTTGTTGAAGCGTTTCCTTGATTAGTGCTTTATATGAATCAGGAATGGCAACTGTTTTCTCCCAGGAAGCTGGTAAATGCAGAGGTTACCAGTATCCCTGGGAGTGCTGAAGGGCTCTGTGCTGGTAAGCCAACCTGAGGTGAGCGCTTTAATGTGTGCTAATTTGATACTGAGTTCAGGGCTCTTGGTTTCTAGGCTACAGCGGTATAAATCTCTCCATTCTACGGCCGCCCCTGTGCTCTACGGAAGAAGCTGACAGGCAGCAGTTGCTGTGCCGCACGATGATAACCTCAAGTATAAAATTGCCACGATAACATTTAGTCATGGTAGGCCTACAAGAGACAAAAATGTGCTTCTGTGTTTGGGAGATTGCCAGCTGTGGAAGGCAGAACTGTCGAGATAAAATATCTAAGGAATGAGGTGTTTAAAAGAAAGTACGGGATATCCATCTTTCACCAAGATACATTAGGAAGCCATTAAGGAAGAGGTAAAGAAGTTTATAGTAGAATTTGCTGGAGACAAAAATGTGTAAACCCTGCCATTTAAGCCCGATAATTGACAGAGCAGCACATCTGCAGGGGCTGAAAGATGCCTTTCTAAACAGCAGTTCACTAAAGGGATGACGGGGCTGGGAAATGAATGAAATGGATCACTTCAGGAGCAAGCATTTTGGGCCCTTTCATTCACTCTGCCTCTTACCAGTCAAAAACGAACATTGGAGCTTTTCAGAGGGAAAAACCTGTCATCTGAAATCCTTTCTCAAAAGGCCTGAGGGGAAATTTGGAGGGTGTTTTGCAGCTGGTTCAGAAACTAACGGACATCATCGGCTTCCAGCTTCTGGCAGCTGCACAGAAGCAGATTCTCGACTTTTGTATACGTGTCTTTCCTCAGCTTCCTTCCCCACCAGCCACGGACACGACACGTGACTTTACTTATGTGCAATTGATTTGCTTATATACATATATGCATATATTATACACACATATATATATACTATATACATATATGTATAATATGCTTGTATACATATATGTATAATACAATGTGGCAGAGTGCAAGGTCTCCTTTCGACAGCAGAGAAATCCACCTAGATAACATGGCTTTGCCACTCCAGCCTTGATCTACTCATTTTCTCTTCATTCCCGTGCTTTTTTTAGCCCCAGCAATGCATGTCTCCCACTACCACACTACCCTTCTTTTGGCCTCTGGACCTGGAAGCATCATATTTGATTTTCATTGTTTCCTCTAACCTTAAATCCCAAGTGCAATGTAGCCTCAGCTGTCCTGGGGAATTTGGAAATACAAGAAACAAAGTAAAAGAATGCAAGTAGTGATAAAAATCTCCTCTCTTTCAGTAGGGAATGTCTTTATTTCTGTTGTGATCTTACAGCACTGACATCGGCTAGGGAGTCAAAGGAAGGGGAGGTTTCTTTCTTCCCTGACTTCAAAATTCACTCTCATCTTTGATCAAAACCAAGCAATCCCAAATAAGCTTCAAGACCATGTGTTTGCATGGACTGCTGAATAGGGTTGAAGTAGCTGCTTCGATTTTTTAGCTAGCTAAAGGCTGAAATGGATCCTAAAGTTTTCTTTAGTAAAAGGAATAAAATAATAATGTATGTATTCAAGCCTCACTCTGTTAAACGCAATTGTATTTTCCTATATAGCTGAAAACCTCAATATCACTTAATCACGTGAGCTATCCATTCTCTCCCATTATTAAAAGAAATGGTTCACAAGGCTAAAATGCAGGGAATGATTTGTAATGGAGATTATCTGAGACCAGGAAACCAGAATCAGAGCTTAGGGAGCTGACCTTGTTTATCCATGCCTGAAATACAATGCAATTTAAATGACAACAGGCTGAAATTTATTTTTACATTTATATATTCTTGGAGTTAATTAGTTTTCCAGTATTAACTTCCTATCACTTTACTTTTTTTTTAATTTATTTTCTCCATCAGCTCGAGCTGTGATTAAGAAAATATTCTTATTTATAAATATCCTTTCTGATTGCAGAGGAATGACATAGTTTTTTTCATTTCTGACCTTGTGATTTTCATTTTGTTATAGATATTTAGGAGACCCAAGTATCTGATGAATGTTTTTCAAGCAGTAAACTGCTCATTGCTATGATTCTGTGCTAAAATATCATCACGCTGATGACTTTCCATCCATTTGACTGTATTTTTCATCTTCAAGATCCTTACTGGGACTAATCCTCAGCTGAGACACCTAGAGCCCTGCCAGCCTGCATCAGCTGAAGGTTCTCCTCAACAACGTAGCTCAGCATATTTGGCTTTAGTGTTACCCCAGTGTGAAGGAACATCCAAAGCCAGTGGCATTGGAGGAAAAAATGTTGGGCAGAGGGGGGTCCTGGAGGGTTTGCTTTCTCTCATTCAAAGCAGTGAAAGACTCTGTCTGGATTCAGCATGTCACCACATTATCTCAAACTACTGAAATGCTGCAGGGCTTTCTGGAAGACTTAAGAAGACTAAAGCAAAGGCAGAGGGTAAGGCATGCAACAACCAATAAACTGCCCGATAAAACAGCAGCAAACACAGTTAACTACAGCAGTTTATGGGGCCACGACTGTTGAGAGAGGTTAATGAAAAAGGCAGCAAGAGGGAAAGACTTGCAATGGGCAGAGCAAGCCCAGCGAGAGGGAAAATCACCCCTAGTGATGGGCACATTTGACAGAAACAGAGGCTGGGACCTCCCTTCCCAGCAGCAGAACAGTGCCTGCCTCGATTTTGGATAGTCCCAGAAACCAGACACTCTCTTCTGCAGTGCGGAGCATCCTTCCCACAGGTGGGAATGTCTGTGGTGGCAAGTGGTGGGGAAGCAAAGAAGGTTGGAGACTGGTTTCCTCCGTGAGCCTCCCAGCAGCAGGGAAGCTTTGCCTGGGTTTAGGGCTTTCCTGGGGCTGTTCAGGCTTCCCAAACCGATGTTATTGTACCCTCCCTTTCCTCCCTTCTGATAAATATCTCTCCGTTAAACTTATTTGCTTAACTGACTGCTTGGAACCAGAGGCACAAATCCAGTCTCTGAGAGTGCCATGCAGGGACCTGAAACAGGGTCATTGATGCTTATTTATTTTGAGGAAGGATGTCTTAAAAATTGAACCCTGGCTTGCTGTTGTGCACCAAAAGGACCACAGAGTGATGCATGGCCTGTGAAATAACCGCACGGCATTAAGAGAGATTTTAGAAGGAAGCAGTTTTGGCCAACACCCTTTAGAAAACTGTATTTACAGTTGTAAGACCGAGGCCAGATCTAGTCAGAGCCAGAGTAAGCAGTTGCTCAGCTGCAGGAGGAAATGAGCCCATGTCCCGCTGCCTCCTCCACCTCTGCCAGTGGGCTGGGAGCGGGACTGGCAGCTCTGCTGCTGCTGTTTTTTCGTGTGGGGTTGTGGGGGGGACCGCCCGCCGCTGGCGCAGAGAAGCAAAGAGAGGGAGCGAGCCCCTCCTGGCACCCTGGTAATGTCCTTGGTGCCTCTCGTGCCTGCCGGAGGCAGCAGCAGCAGGAAGCCTCATCCCTCATGGCTGGTGCAGCCTAGATGTGCCAGTGCTTTTCGCCTTCCTTCTCCTTTGCCAGAGGTGGCCCGCGTTCAGGCTTGGCATGGCTGAAAAATCTTGAGCCTGCTTTGCAGTGCATGTGGCTAAAATGTGGCCTAATCTTGTGTCCTCCAGAGGTGTCCAGTCCTGCACGAAGAGGAGCTGCCCAGGCGGCAGCAACGGAGTCACAGCTTGTCTCTCTGCTGGGATAAACTGTTTTGTGGACTCAACAGAAACTACACCAACCTCCTGTCCAGAAGTAACAAGCTGAGGCAAAATCATTTGGAGGAGCAAAAATCTTACTTTTCTTAACACCATTTGTGCACTTGGGTCACCGCAATAGAGTTCAGGTGAAGGACTCCTGATCTGCACCACTCTCATCTAAAGCAGAACCAAGGGAGAGAGTCAGCTCACCAGCTGGTACGCACAGAAATACCTAGGTTGAAACCAGTCTGTTCCACATGTATGGTGAGCTCTGAGGGGGTCAGATAGGCTAGCGTGGTGTTTCATACTGAACAGCAATGCCACCTTTCTTGAAAATGATTTTCTACCCTCACTCTGGTGGGTGGGAATGACTGCCACACGGTAAAACCCAGGAGCTTGGCGCCTGGCCTGGGTCAGTCCTCAGGAGACAAATGCCCAGGTTATTTCACTGGAGATTCTTTGAATTCTCTGAGCAAAGGAAGTCAACAAAGAACCTACAGTGAACCACCACGTATATGAGAGGGGTAAAAGAGGGATCACTTGGCCTTGGGGCTCCAATTCTGTAGAACAGGCTGGTATCATCTGGATGGCTTCCACCTCAGCAGCAGCAGAAGCAATCTTCCCCTGATGAGGTCTGCTTAACCTGGACAGAAGAGCATTAAATTAAGAACAAAAGGGGAGAACAAAAAGGGGCAACAAATGAACATTCATTTAGCACAAAAATTAATATGTCAAGAACAAAATGAATCAGGACACTCAGAGACATTAAGAGAATTAAATTCTTTAATTACTTGTACACTAATGCCAGGGGTCTAGGCAATAACAGAAGGAACTGGAAATGATCTTTTATGAGCATATTTTCAACTTCAAGGTGGCCTTAATAAAACTAGTGGGAATATTTCACTTGATCAGAATGTTAAAACCATTGGTTACAACCCATTTAGGAAGGGTCAGGTTGTGAAAAGTGATGTTACGGTTTCTGAATCACTGACAACTCAGCAGCAAAGGATTGTCAATATGGATCAGTAACTTCACAGAATCATAGAATCTAGAATGGCCTAGGCTGGAAGGGACCTTAGAGATCATTTTAATCCAGCCTCCCTGTCGCCAGGGACGCCACCTCTGGACTAGATCGGGCAACACATGGGGACTGAACAGGAATCGAACCCGCGACATTCGCGTTGTTAGCGCCACGCTCAACTGACTGAGCTAACTTGAGACACAAAATGAGACATAAAGTATAAATTGCAATCTATTGCTGACCATGAAATAACACTAGGAAAAAAAGGAAACTCGCTCTTTAATTGATACCCTGCCCAGGGCTATCACAGTATTAACACAGGAGAAATCACTCTGAGAGACACAGACTGAAAGTTTCTTGCTGTAAACACTGTGACGGTCTTAGAATTTGTAAAAATCTCTCAGGCCAAGTCTTTTCTCTTGCATGGGGTAATTCTATATTAGGCATAATTTTGGGAGAAAAGAGGTATTGATCACAAATCTTGTATGGAATTCATCTTACTTGATTTTATTTTTAAGATAGCATCTAACCTGTTTGCGTCTTACCTAAACTAGACATCTCAGCTCCTTTTACACTCAGTGGATGGAGCTACATATCTCCTGGAGATGATTTATCTCACCTTAAGAGAGATATGTTAGCTGCAAGGGATGAATTCCCTCTGGAATTACCAGCTCTTTTAGACCAGCCATTGGCAGAGCTGTCCAAGTGGTTGGGCACACCCAGTCTTCAGGAGGCAGAATCTGAAGGGGGCAAATTCTGTTCAAACAGACCTCGGTGCCTGGGTATGCCTATTGCTAGTGGGGCTTTGGCAGGATTTGGTTTAAATCCTACTAAGAGAAAATAGAATGTCTTTAGTGACCATTTTGTCTTTTTCTTCTGGCTGACAGAGAACTTTGGTCCCCCCTTCATACCACTGGGAGTGACAGATGATAGTCATGGTAGCTAAAGTAAACACTATCTCCAAGAGCTCAAAAGTTGTGTAAAAATCACGCTACCTTTTTTCAAAGCTCATTTTTTAAGAATGCAATATTTTTGTGCTGAGAGCAGAATTTCAGAATAGCAGGTTTCTTGTAGCTCTCACACATGGAGGGGCGGTGTTTTGGTTTTTTCTTAACAGTAAAGAAAATTTTCCTGCATTTTCTTCTTTTGTTTTCTACAAAATCCCAAACCTCTTTTTTTTTTATGCTCTGATACTTTACTCGCAAAGTAGTTTTGGGTGGTTTTTTTGTGTTTTTTGCTGTTGTTTTTTTTTTCAGAAATCTCCTAAATAAGAAGAGTAGTTTAACTGAGAAGTTACATGACATGGTAACTTTTGGTTCTCTGGTCTTAGCATTTGGCAAAGCCTCGTAACCAGGGAAAGTAACCCCGTGTAGGAGGGACTGTCTGGTGGCAAATGCCTCTCAGAGAGCCTTGGGATCTTCCCTCTTCCTACCGGTGGTATCTCAGTGCAAAGTGAGAAGGTTCAAGGCTCCTCTGTGATGCTGTTCAGACATTATTTCAGTCACTTCTTTCAAGCCAGTCAGCAGCAGGATAACGGGGAGGCTGCTCTCACAGAGGATTGTGGGAGAAGGAGGGGAGTGCTAAGATGAGCTTTATATGGTATTTATATAGATATATTTGAATGCCATCTCGATGATCCTGATCAGGTGCTTCTCAGGCTCAGTCCTGAGGGAAGAGCAGACACTGGGTCACAGCAGACTCTCAAACAGACACTGAAGTTTCCATTCTCTTTCTTCTTCACAGGCTTAATTAACTGCCATTCCACAAATCTGCTTCATTTTGCTTGCTTTAAGAGAAACAGTAAACAAACACTAAAGTGCAAATGTAATTGGTATAAAAGGGAAAAAAATAGGATTTAATTCTCATAAACTTTTGTTTGTTTTGAGCACTGAAATAACAGAGGCCTTTTGTAGACGGGGTGATGGATCTGCACATCCGCAGATCTTCACCCCCGCTAAAAGAATGAAGATTTTATTTTTGCGACGGGGGAAAATTCAAACACACACCTGGTTCCCCACTTATCTGATGAGCCAGAGAAGGCACACTTGTCTTTCCATCTGGACTTTCATCTGGACATTTCAATTTCCCTTTGAAGTTGAGTCTGTGTCTTTTGATTTGTAGCGTTTGAACAGGAACGCCACTGTTGTATCAAATGATTTCAGGGAGGGAACAACACAGCGCTGGGGCTTACCATCAGTTCAATAATAGCAACATCACTCACATATAACTTTGTTTCGCTGGCTGATATTAAGAAAAATGGTCGCTTGCAGAATGATGCACAGGTCTGTCAAATATACACACATATGCCCTTTGGACTGAAAATGATTTTGTTTTATAGCAGCAATTCGATGATACAAAGTTCATAAATTTGTATTAGGAATGTGATTGCATCATTCCGATCCTGTGGTGTGAAATCACAGGAGGAAAGAACCCAATTACTGCAAAAAATCACTGGAAGTTTTGCGTAAAAATCAATGGCAGGATATGACCCACAGTTTGAAAACTTTAAGCATGTAAAACGGACTTAAATCTCTATGACGAAGATTATGGTTCTGGCCTCTAAGATAATAGTAAGTATTAACTGCACCATCTCAACAGTTTTACGAGACAATAATCTGGTTCTGAAGTGGATAAACTATGAGGTTGAGGACTGGGCAGTTTATCTCAGTGAGAGACCTGGAATATTGCCCACTAAAACAGAAGGATCGGTAGTACTATCAGCTGACCGTAATAAGTAATATATATTAAACTAAATCAGGAGCAGCTGTAGGTAAAGTAGCTATAATCATTAGAGTAGCCAGAAGAACAGGTTTCTGGTTTTGGACTCAAGGCTGGAAGGACATTAAATTTGTAAACATACAATAGGGATGAGGCCACACCAGAGAGCCGATTTATTTGGGTCTGCTGTAATGCCCTAGGTTTGTCTTAGCCTGCAGAAAGTATTGGGGAAGGAAGAAATGATGGATATACTCCATGTAATAGAGGATTAGAGGCCATGAAAGGAAACTAGTAAATGATACCTATGTGACTAATTTTCTTTGTCATGCTCTAGACAACGCACTGCTTTTCCTTCTCCTCTGAGTAACACCCCGCCTTGTGTCTTGAAGCAAGCAGGATTCAATCACTGAAATGATTTCAACAGAAATTCCCAAGGAAAGGGAAACCTTAAAAATGATTTTGAGAAAGCAAGTTGTTATGCTCTGTGTGATAAGTCTTATAACATTTCTTTCCTGTGGATTGAAAATATAGCAGATATTAAAAAAAATAAAGACTGTAGAAGCGTGGAACAAAACATTTTGAATGTGAATTTCGTAAGACTTTCAACCTTCTGCTGGCTTCTGCCTTTGTCTTTATTTGCCTACAGACATGTTTTCTACATAAGAAATGTAGTAAAAATAAGTTTAATGAAAAAGAGCAGTAAAATTCCTGAGAGTGCTGGAGGTGCAGCAATAATCAGATGCAATGGGACCACAAAATCTTCTGAAAGTGTGAGAAGGGCTGTGAGTTCTCTTCCCAGCACGTTGAAATAAACCAGCTCTATTTTACTGCAGGATGAGAGTAGCATCTAAAATGGATTAAAGTTGCTCTTCAACTTAGAGAAAGTGATGAGGGGACAGGACCTGACTTTACCCATGCTACCCTGCTCTTATGCTGAAGAGCTGGGCTTTGGCTTCATTTAGTGGGAGAAAGGACATTTTCACCATGTCCTTTGCTGTCGTCAAAAACTTGCATGAGAGTAGTGAACAGTAAGGAATCAAGATCCCTTCCTCCATCTCCAGCACACCTTGGAAATGCTGCCAGAGGTCCTGGGCACAGTCCTGCAAAATTCACATATCCGTCCCCTGCAAAGACCCACAGTTAAACGTGCACTTCTGTTGCTTGTTACACTAAGTTGTGTCCTGAGAAGTGTTGCGAGCGAGCTTCCCTTTCTCTCTGAGCAGGGAAGAGCTGTCATGTCCCAGCGGTCGCTGCTCAAGGCAGGGAGGGAAGGCAGGGACCCACGGCAGCTCCTCTTCTCAGCCGCACTGCGGAGGCCCGAAGGCAAACTGAGACGGCAATATGGGCTCCCAGTATTAATAGCACCATTTGTGTTCAAGCAGGAGAAACGAGGCGTGGAGCAGCAGCACAGCTCTCTCTTGCCATGCCTACTAATTAGCTCCAGTGGTGGACTAAATGGTTATCATTGAAAAACAAATTAAAAAATTTTAAAAAGAGACCTTGCTGCTTTCTGTGATGGTTCATTCCAGGTAACTTATTTCCAGGATCACCTGCTGGCATAGGCATTCCTTGGCGTGAACATGGATAATTAAGCTTGATACCAGCCTACCTCATTATGAGTTTGTTAGGGTATTTATTATTTTCTCCATTAATGTCGATCAGAGTCCCATCTGCACATGGAGAGGAGAACAGACCCTGGCTTGAGTCTACTGCCTGGCAAGCCTCCAGTTAAGTTAAACTTCAGAATTTGTCTTCAGACTGATACACGACAACACTTTCAACAATGACTGGTTTCAGCTTCAGAGTGAAGCTAAAGTTGTGCAGCTGCATTCCCGGCATCCAAAGAGCAGCTCACATGTGCAAAATATATTAGCTGCAATAATAGGAGCCGCTTACATTAAAGCATCCTGAAAGCCTTATAGGAAACCCTTCCTCTAATGTTAGCAAGATGATTTATATATGTAACTGCAATGTGTCCCTAAGTTCTCTTTTCAGGAATCAAAGTGTACTAAAGTTTCACATTCCCAAGCTCCTTTTATTTCAACATGAAAGTGATTAAAGATGTTTATCTGAGCTAGAGAACCTTAAGATGGTACCGCTTTCATTGTAGGAACAATTAAATCGATCCCGGGAGGACATCAGCCACACAAGAGAAGTATCTGAGAACTCTCCATTAACCCACTTGCCATTTTCTTAACAAGAGCCTCTAATGCATAAACAAGTAGCGTAAGTGTGACAGGAAATACAGCTGAAGGAACAAGGAGATTTGCTAGAGGAACTGCTTTCCAGATTTTACTGCCTGTGCAGGACTTTGTAAGGCTGCTTTTGCTGTCATACCTCGCCTCCCCTTCTTATGAAAAAGAGCAGGTATTGAGCTTCTTTGGTTTAATATGAAACAGGATTTGGTGCAAATTAAAGATGCTGGTTTTGCGTGCAGGGAAAAAAATGGGTTTGCAGTTAAATTATTTGTTGTGCATATTATATTTCAAGAACAGAATTTGTTAATTTTGGCTGTGACAGTCAAAAGGACAAATCTTACTCACTGGCCAAGGTTTTAGGAGGACAGCCAAAGCTCCACTTCTCAGAAGGAATCAAAGCTTTTTGTCCTGGATTTACAAACAATAGTTGCATTAATACTTCCCAAAAAAATTTTTTTAGAAAGTTGGGATTACAAGTGCTAAATCTCATTTTTGAAATCTGCATGCCCAAGACCCCTCTCCAAGGCACAACAGTTATCTCATGGCATGCCACCTCTGGGCTCTGACCTCCAGATGTGTGATTGTCTGCTGCTGTTTTCTTCTCATGTTTCCAGGGTTTATGGAAGGGCACAGGGAAGAGGCCAAGCACAAAGCTGAAACCCATGTACTGCACTAAACTGGACAGTAGAAAGAGCCTTGCAGTGAGCTGGCAGGCAAAGAGCCGGCAGAGGATGTATTGCTGAGAGAAAGCAGCAGCCTTGTGACTGCTGCAGCCCAAAGGCTCGATTTGTAATCGCTCCACTGCCTGAGTGTCAAAACCCTTTGGCCCTCCAGGGTTTATAGAGTGATAAACAACTCTGTTTTGTCATTTCATGCCAAATTCATTGTATTTCTACAGTGGAGGCTATAACTAATATGTAGTTAAGGGAGATGGAGACGCTCTGGTCTCTTGAGTTGGTGGCAGGAGTGATTTGGAGAGCAGCTGGCTCAGCTGGGTGGGAGGGTGCACTGCGACCTCTCCAGCTGTAAAGGGAGCAGGGCTAATGGGCTCTCTGGAAATTAGAGCTGCAAAAGGGTGAAACTTAGGTGCGTCTAGGCAAGGTCTCTTTATCACACAGACATTGTCAGGAACCTGAAAAACAGGAAACCAAAGGTAAGGAGGGTAATGAAATGCTTGGACAGTATGGACTTACCTGAAAGTGGTACAAGGTGTACAATCGAGAGAAAGTCACTGCATCGGGCTGGAAGTCAAAGCCCTGTTTGCAAACACTACCAGAAGTAGAGATGAGATGAGCAGCAGACAGTTGTACCATCTACAGTGGTCACTACAGGACAGCCCAACTGACGAAAGGTTTCCAGGGCTCAGGTCCTTGAAGGTGCATCAGTCTCTACTGGTCTGAGTGAGGCTGATGTTCACTTTATGGGATTTTACCTGATTTCCAGAGCAAGATGGGTGCCTAACTCCTGCTGAGTTCAGATCATATCCATCTCCAGGGGAGTTAAATGCCTTACACTGGCTTTTGTGTAAATCTCACCAGTGACCTGTCTGCATAGTGGAAAGAAGAATTTACCAGTCCATCCTCCCTTGCTACAGGTCTGACATGGTGACTGCTATTGACCTCTGGGAAGCTGGCCCCATGCTACCATCTTATTTCATGGACACCACTGAATGATAATAATAAGAGGCAGCACCTCTGACCTCTAGGTCCCAGCCACTGCTGACCACTGGTTTTTAGTAAGGTCTTGCCAGGTTCATAAGCTACAGTTTCTTTCTTTTTTTTTTTTTTGTTTTTGTGAGTAGGAATGTCTTTTCTTCTTTGGGTTTCTCTTGCAGCTATATTTTGTTTCATAACTCTAATCTCACTGTGGTGTCTGTAATGTTACGTTTAGAAAATAATGACACAGAATCCATCTGTTATTGCATTGGTCTTAATTATTTTGCATGGAAGAAGTGGAATGCTTCTCACCATAGGATAAGAAATTTTGCAGCTGCTTAGTGTACCATGATACTAGTACTTACTGATTTGGGAGCAAGGATATTCACTGGACATTTATTTCGACTCTTCTTTAAAGCATTATAACAAATTGGTCAGTAGGCTGAACTCCAAAAGTGCCACAGGCTTTGAACAAGTATAATTCACTTGCATTTCAGGGACTCTAAGATTTGCCCCAATGCAACTAGCAGCAAATGAAATCAGCTCCCCATCCAACCCACTCACTAGGTCAGTAATAAAGACAAATCCATTTGATCAGATTCCCAGCTGGATCAATAGCAATTTGAGCAGCTGCGAGATCTCACCCACCTTGTTACTGTGAGCCCAATTTCCATGGGGGTTGCAGCCCAGCTTTCCTCAAACATGTACAGTTTCATGTGCCCTAATAATCTGCTTCTTCATGTGTGTGGGTGGCAAAATCACATGCTTCAAAATTAATCACTGACAAGTTATTTGGATTATTTAAGTCAGATTTGCACAACGACTAAGCAGATACAATTCCCTGCAAATCAGTATTGTTGCAGCCATTTGAGCCACTTAAAATTAAATTGTTGCTGACCTGCGAGTAAAGGCTGTACCTCTACCAGTATGTTAGCCTGCCACGTAAATTCACTCTGGGGCCCAAACTCCCTGATTATCTCCACCGTCTGTGGGCTGGCAGTTACCCTTCCTGTGGATAAATTGACTTTCCAGGTAGGAAAAGACCATCACTGGGGAAAATGGATTAATCATAGAATCACAGAATGGCCTAGGCTGGAAGGGACCTTAGAGATCGTTTTAATCCAGCCTCCCTGTCACCAGGGACACCACCTCATGACTAGATCAATGTTTGAGCTCTGCCTTTACAGGCAGAATGACCACAATTGCCTTGATTGCTAATCTGATCACAGGTTCCACAAAATATGTGGACATGAATCCCATGGCCAAAATTATGCTTACCAACAACTCTATGTCTGTAGACTCTTGTACGTGCCAGAAACCTTTCCAATTAGCTTTAGTGTCGGTCATTGGTACAATAAAAGAGAGGCGAACGCCTGTCAGACAGGGGGGTTTGTTTCCTCATTAAAAATTTCACTGGCTAGTTGGTTGGTTTGGATGGGGGGAAGGGAGAAAGAGCGTGTCTCAAGTATCATTAAATGTATTGTAACTGCGATATCATTGGTTTAGCTGGGAAAAAAATGGAATCTTATGAAAATGTATAGAACAAGCTGGAATCTGATATAGATCCACAAATTCCCCAAAACATAAGTTCAGGAAAGTTCTTTCAAGGACTTTACATTTTGTGATTCACCAAGTAAAACAGAGTAAGAAATGCCCAGGAATTCAAGGTACTGGCCAGATGTGTGCTACTCCTCTCCTTTATCAGCTATGCCTCCTTTGATTTGGCCAGCATGATTTAAAATGCATAAATGAATTTTTAAAAAAATCTCATAAAATATCTTTAATCAGCTTGGCATAAGGAGTATGACTTAACGCATGTGTGTCTGTCAGACAAAAGAATGAAGCCCAGTCCTGACTGGACCCTCTGTCCTAATAGGATGCAAATAATTTTTAACAATCCATAGTCATTTCAGCATCCTTCTGCCAGACAGTCTTGCCTCCAGAAAATATCTGCAAGACATATCTCTTGGCTTGGACTAGTTTCTTCCAGCTTTTTGTCTGACTCTGAAGCTAGAGGCTCTATGTTTTCTAAACTTTTGTAGATGCAGAGATGTCCCTCCTGCGGGACTATGTACCCAGGTTAAGCTGACATTTCATGGTACGTTGTTCGCAATGGATATAGTGGGTGAAAGTCTGTTTCCCATTTTGATCTGGGAGCTCAGACATAATCACAACAGTGCTCTCTTTTGAACATACAACGAACCCTAAACATTGTCACAATTGACTGCTCTCTCCCTTGGCCAAAGAGAAATTCACCCAATAAGAACACTTGTAAGTTCAGGATTTGCTTTCTCATCTTGGCATATGCCAGGCATAGGTAGGTAGAGCCACAGTCTGAAAAAGAAAACCTATCTTGCTCTTCAAACATTGACAGCTCAGCGTCCAGAAATGCTGTATGATTAAACAAGTGATCTGTGAAGGGGCCCTGGAGCATCTGTAAGACACTGTTCACATCTATTTGCCTCTGCCCTGGGCTTACACAGTTCTCAGCTTTGGTACCAGCAAGTACAGCTGGAAACAGCACTGCTCTCATATGAAAGAAGTAAAACAAAATTCTTTGGCCGCAGAGCTGAAGGAGCAGAGGTGAGTGGAATCACACAAATGCAACTCTCCTTTATGAAGAAGAAATGGAGACCTTTGAGTACCACTGCAGGTTGCTTCCACAACCTTGAAAACTCATTTCTTTTCAGCATCCATATCATGCTCACTTTAGGGCAAATAGCACTTTGCAAGTGACCGCTTGTGCAGGTTTGTGGCCATTCCAGCACACTGAGCCTGCCCTTGAGCCCACTCCCTGCCAGGCTGCAGAAGGGGAATGGCCTCACCCAAGCAAAGCTGCCCAAATTATTCTTCTAGGTGCATCACAGAATTAGACCATCAAAAAGTGGCAGAAGCTCTGCAGCATTCGCTGCACCACCTGCTTGCTGCTGTTTCACACCAGCTCTGTTGGCGGGTGGTGAGTGAGGGGGTGCCTGGCAATTTTTAATAATATAGAAATAAGCTTATAAAATAAATAATAATATTAGTATAATATTATAAAAGTAATGTTTATGATTTTCTAAAGTATCTACAAAATGTCAATATTACAGTAAGTTTTATGGGAATATTTTTGTTGAATTTTCAATCAGCTCACTGGAGAGGGAGACCAAGGGATTTCTGCTGTCATCTACAGGTCACAATACAAATAGGAAACATTTGCGTTTTCTCCAGATGTTTTTGGTGCCTTTGCTTCTTTGCATTCCCAAAGCAATTGTTTTGTTTTCCAGCTGGATATTTTGAAGACTGTCATCATTTGTTAATCTAAAAAGCTTGAATAACTTGCCCCGGTCGCCATCACTGTCACTGGCATTTTGATGTGTCAATACTGTATGCTGCAGATCATTGTCCTTAAGGGACAATTGTAGTTTTACTCTGTGCTGAATGCAGGTTACTCCAAGGACATCTTTACGAAATGGTGCTTAACTGAAATTGTTCCCAAGTGATGCCCCATCTAGAACAAAACCACCTTTAAACACTTTGAAACTTTTCCAGAGTCCCGCTTTTCCCAAGCTTCCTATTAAAATCTTTACCTGAAAGGGATGAATTGCTTAGCCCATGCTCTGGCTGCTATAGTATACAGATCAGTGTTTACATCTCTACTTGCACCGAGTCTAATTTATAATTTAACACTGTTGAGACCAGCCTGACAATGTAAACATGGTATATTGATGACCTGCAAAGAAGAGAAACTGTCTTCCATGCCAAGTGCCTGTGGCTCTGTTTATGTTGGAAATGCATTATTAAAGAATGTGTGTGGTCAAGCTATAACCTTTCTAGTACTGAGGTATCCATTTTACTCCGGGTCATTTCTTTGTTTCTCCTCACACAGTCTCCTAATCTGACAACCGATCATGTTTCGGCTTTTCACTTCAACTCCCCCAATTAAGATAGCATGATACACAGTGTGGCAGCTTTTTGGTGGCGAGGGGCTCTATGAACCAAGCGTGGTGTGCCTTGTATTCAACATCTGAATTAGGCTAATTCTGGGAGCGAATATACTATCTGGCTAGCGCTGAGCAATTTATTACCAAAGTAGCAATTTATTGTCATTCCAGCCTCTGTAAAACAAAAAGTCTGGATCACTTATTCTTCCTTAAAATCGACATGACAACTGCCTGAGGGCATAACATCAGTCACACTTAGACTTATAGCTAGAAATAGAGACTGGGGGTAACAAGCCCGCTATCTCAGTCCTGGCCAGATCATCCACTTCTCTGTATTTGGCCCTGGGTCACCTGTTTTTGTGAGCAGACGTGGCAGTCGGGGGGCTCAGTAAGCTACAGTGTTTTGTATGAGAGCTCACTCCCACAGCCTGGGTGAAAGCTGTAGCAGTCTTTGGCCACTAAATATATATATAAGGGATCTCCTAAAGAAGCTTTTTCCTTTTATCATCTTCAGAAGATAGATTTATGGTGTGGTGACCCATCACAGATGCTCAGGGAAAAGGAGAAGAGAAGGACTCCTTAGCTGACTGAGAGAAAAGAGTGAGGGGAAGAGGGAATTGGTGTCCTTCTCTGCACCTGCTGGGGTTGCCTGGTTTCTCATTAACAACAGCAACATGTCACTGGGCTTCAAGAGGTTGGCAATCTACAGTACCAATGGTGCGTGATGATTGCTCCTGTCCTACGTTATATAATATATTCAACATTATATAATTCAGTATTTAAACGCACAAGTTTAATAGCATAAAAGTATTTTTTTTTGAGGAAGTCCAAGGTCTACCAACAGATGTGGCATGAAGAGCACCCAGCCACATATAGGCACATCTATTTTGTTTGCCCAGCTCCAGTGTTGCACGTGCTCTGTTTTAATCAGTTGTGCAAGCCAACAGGCCTCAGTTAACAGCTCTAAACCACAGAAATTAAGCCTATTTCTACACTTCTTTAGTTTTTTAGAAATATCCACACCCCAACAAATTTACCCAGTGATATAAATGAGATTACAAGAGGAATCATCACTGTGAGTTTTGCAGTGGTGTCTGCAAGCAATAAGAGAAATACGGGTGATTAACGCAAAAGTACTTCTTTGTGTGCGAGTGTGCAAGCAGTAAATGTATTTAGCCCTTCTAACAAAAAGATAACAAGCCAAAGGTGAACTAATCTTACTAGCATACACCCAGGTTTCCAGGCATCTAAATTAGTAGCAACCCTTTCAGCAGTCAGGGTATCTTTTTGGAGAGGTTGCAATGTAACCATGTCCTGTTTTTGTTGTTGCTGTTTACTCTGTGTGACATCTATTGACTCAAATGAGCCATTTTTTATTCCTTTGTAGACACGAGAGTGAATTTAGCACAGTATGTTATCACAGAGCTCCTCACAGACAGTGCTGACAAATGGCTGTGTGGACAACCCATTCAGGCTGTAGCACTATCCATCAGCAATGACAGTAGCTGGCAAACCAGTGTTGTTTATATCAATTTGTTATTTTCTAGGAAGTTACCCAGCTTCATTATTATTGGGGGAGATAAAACTAAGATGAGAGGCCAAGACCCTCATTTGGTTCTTAATGCACTCCCATTGCTTTGATGTATTACAGGGAACAAAATTGACCGATGTAGTAGCTCGTTACACAGGAAAAAAACATACACTAAAATAACGGATTTTCTTTACCATCAGCTCAGTGACAACTAACAGTGCTCTAGGAAGTATCCAGAGACAGTTATTTAAAATATACCCTCCCTACCTGGCCCTCCAAAAAACAACTACGTTTTGTAATGTGCCCTAGACTTTAGGTGCAGAAAATTATGTAAGACATGGTGTCTTAAATAACAAGTATACAATTTTAATACCACTTGTGAACCAAAGCATTTCACTGATTTTTCCAACGCTTTCACAGCACTTCTTCGGGACATTCTTCCTGGCTCGCTGTGATACTTGAGCAACAAATTCTTCCCATCTCTTGCACAGTAGGTGGAAACCGTAATTGCTACACCAGAGATGGAGAACATGAGTCACAGAGAGGCTAAGTGCCTTTCCTGGGGACCCATGAGGCCAAAAGAAATATCTGGAAAACCCAAGATTTAAAGACTGAATGCAGATTCTCACCCGACTTACACTCTGGCTGGAGGGGAATTGTAACTCAGCGCGTAATTACTACATAGTTACCACTATGTCTTATCATGTGCATCATAGTATCTGGGCAAAAGAGGCTTCCACTCTGTGACAGGAGTTGGAGCCCAAGTAGATGGGGGTATGCAGCTGAGTAGGAAGGAGCTGTTTACGCTATGCAAAAAATGGCTGTTATCTTGCATCAAAAAAAGGCTCCAAACAATTATCCATATTAGCTCAAAACCCATGTTGTGCCCATCATGTACACCTGTTGTCAGACTACTGGTGTTACTGTCTTCCAGCCATGACAGGGGACCAAATAGACAAGCAAATGTCGTATTTGATTCTCCAGGAGTTTCCTAGTGTATATGCAGACTCAGCTTTGGCCCACGTGCCCTCAGAAGTGAAAGGCTCTTGTTGCTCACTCGATTCCTGTGTTGGAATACTAGACTTCGAGTCCTTATGGATGGGATTAGTTTTATCTAATGTTAGACTGGGAGAGAACTGGGACAACTTTTAGAAATGCAGGCCATGATTGCCCAAAGAGTACTTTGGATGTTCACCGCAGGTTGCATTTATTCTCATGAATCCCAGCCTGTCTCATTTTATCTGTACTCAAACCTGGACCGTTGCCTATCTCTCCATTTGGGTGCCAGGCCCAGATTCCACTTCACTGATATTACAAATGATGTCATAGAATCGCTAAAGACCAGAAATACAGAGCCTTGTGTTTATCTCTGATCCCAAAGTCACCATTCATGGCAGAGCAGTCCTAAAATTCTTCATTCTCTACTGACTCAGAGAGGGAAAAGCTGCCTATGAAACCGCACACACCGCTCCCTCGTGGTGTGGACGTTTCTCGAACCCTTATGTTCATGCCAGGACTCACTCTGTACCTGCTTATTTGTAAAAGATGAGAAGCTCAGAGTACGAGGTGAGACAGCAGCAAACATTCACAGGTGCTGCTTCTTCTCTCAGCTGTAATTAGCAGCTCTCCTGATGTGAGGACAGAACCGTCTTTCAAGCTGTAAAATATTTGTCTTTCTTTATCTGTCACCCTCTGACTTTTAGTTAAAGAGATGCTCCTTTTCCTGGAACATGCACATAGTTAGGATCAATATCATAATCCTGTCTGACAGCTACTCGAAAGCTCCTTTGTGTTGATTAGGTTTTGGCAGCTGAACAGAGCTGCCACTGCATTTTCTTTTAATACTGACTAAGCGATAGGCTTGACAAGAAGTAGAAAAGAAAAGAAAATTCTCTTAAAAACAAAAACCAATTAGCCCTTTTGTTACTCTGATGAAGTGGAACAGATACTTCAGCTGTCGGTGGTGGTACAAGCAGAAACCTGCTCCTAGTCCCCTGCCACCCTCCAAGGACAGATGGATGAATGGTAGCGGCTGGTTTAAAGATGTCTTCATCTGCTCTGTTAGGAAGGAAAGCAGGGGTTTGGCACCAGCTTTTAAAGAAAATAGAGGGTGCTAAATTCACTAAACTTTATTGGTTCGAAAGTATAATAATGATAGTTTAATGGCAAGAAGGAGGCAGAAAATTAGAAGTGAGTAACTCTGATTGCCCTTGTACACTGCTCCAGATAGCTTCTCAACACTTCTGAATCCTTGTCTGCTTTGTCTGAAGCTGAAATCCCACAAGGTCTGGATGTTACCAGCTGTCTCACTAACTAACTGCCAGCACTTTCCCTGAATGCAAGCTATCAGCTTCCACAACATCAGCCTCCTCCCTTGAGCTCTTCCTCGCTGTCTCTCCCTGTGTGATTGCTTTTATCTATTGCTTGCAGGAGCTTCTTCTAATCATATGGCTTCTTGCCTCTGAGGGTCAAACACAAGACCATTGCTACCTACACAAATGGGGAAAACTGTCACCTTCGCTAGACTGATAAGCATTTGGCAGGCAGGACACTGTGAAGTAGAAGAGCAAACAGCCAGCAATCTGCAAACACCATAAATATGTTATCAGCAGGAAGATGGGCACTGTATGTACCAAGAGGCCTTTGTTTAATGAGCTGTCAGAAAGCAGGCATGAAATTATGTCTGAAAACATGTGCAAGCTGCAGAGACAGAGCCGGAGCACTAAAAAAACCTCTTTGCCTTTTCTGTGGATGTTTGGAATGTCTTATCAGTTTGAGAACTGTCATGCGATGAGAGCTATCATTAGCAAGGTAATAGCGTTTGAAAGCTACTGATTTCTCTCTCTCAGCTCCATTTTGTGACCTAAATGAGTGAGAGAAAAACTTAATGCTTCTTTTCCGCAGAATTTTTTGTCCTGAAAACGTAGCCAGAAACCCCAAGGTGAGCATACCGGTAGGAGATAAATCCAAATCGTTGTAAATAGTAAAGGACTAACTGTGGAAGTCAAGAATATTGTTGTTAATCTTGTGGAGATTGTGTCTATGTTACCCTAATGCACCTCCCACCACTCATTTATTTCAATCACACGCAGAGAATGCATCGCAGTGCGGGCGACTGCTACGTGTGACGGCTGTTTGAGGGCTACCAGGGGTCAGGGCAACAGTCTGCAATTCACTGGTGGTCAATAGCGGTAAAATTCTGTGAAAAATACGATCGCTGAAGTATATTAACAGTGTTAGGGTCACTTTGGATAGGTGTAATAGGGTGTGCAACAAAACAGAGCTTCCATTGTTGTTAAATCATGCAGAACAAGTTGCTAAAGATTTAAAGCAAATCCTCAGATATCCCTCAGGGTTATGAAGCTTTTTTTTCCTAAGATAAATCGAATGGTTTTCTCCATGCCCAAGCATCTGTGTCTTCTTTGCTTTTAAGGAAACTTTTTGCTGATTCTTTAGTTGCTTGAGCATTTGTGGTCCATCCCAGAGTTGAAAGGAGGCTGTGAACACTGAACTGAATCAGTGTCAGTCAGGAAGGTATTAATTCTCAAAAATTGCTCCTTTTTCTTCCCTTCCTTTTCATATTAAGGTTATGGATCAAAATCCAAAGCTTCTTGGCTGGATCAAGTGAAGCTCAGATCTATTCTTCTGAAACACAGAATTAATTGCGGAGGGGGACCAAAACAAGAAAAAGAGGAGCACCTTTACAGGGATCCTATCAGTTTCTGTCACATGAACAAGTCAGATCACTGGCAGTGTAATTTCACTGATGTTAAAAAAAAAATGAAAGAGAGAAAAGGAAGGCTTGAAAAAACTGTATTTTTAGGAGTTTTGCAATGGCAAATATAATGTACAAGTAAAGAGAACATTTTGCAGAAGTGATTTACTCTCTTTGAATTTTGCCTATTCATGAATTAAAACTGGAAAAAAAATCAGATGCTGGTCAACAGGCAAACAAAGAAATGTTTCTGCCATGAAATCCCTCTCTCAGTGTCATAACATTTATAGTTTGGTGAGTTCCTTGTATGTGGGCTGCATTTATCTACGTACCCATGTGCCCCATGATGTGCCCACCCCTTCTCGCTGAGCTTCCCCGATGCATCTCAGAAGATGTAGCCCAGCAGGGAGCCATTCTTAAAGGATAATACAGATGTAACCCCCCTGCACTTCACCTATCTCAACCCTGAGTGTTCCCAGATAGAAGGACCCAAGTCATAAATCTCAGGGTTCGGATCTTTCCCTTAACAGTCAAATATTTCTATGGGGAAATGTTTAACATTTTTTAAGCAGCTTTTTCAGATGAGGACAACAGAAACAACAGATAAAGCTTCTTTCCTCTGCTTTGCATCTGGTGATCTGAAATAGGTGAAGCTCTTCAAACGTGTTTCATTTTACCCCTGCTAATATGCTTCTGCTCATAACCCTGCTAGAGCAGTGTTTGATTGCACCAAGAGCATAAAAGCAAGGATACTAGAGAAACCAAAAATATCCTGTTAATTCACTCAAGAATCTATTTTGTCTCGCTTTGAATAGATCATATACTGCACACAGGAAATCTTTTGGTACTTCTCAATGATGCGATCTTTCATAAAACCCACACCATTTCTTCCCTTCCCTGGGAGGGTGTCTGGCTTCCAAAGAGGTTACACACTGTTTGAATCAGTTAGGTGCTGAACTGCAAGGAGATGAGCTAACAACTCTTAGGACCTTTCCATTGTGCAATTTTTAAAATCGAAGCATTTTTCTTTGGTTCATAACCTGTTCTTTTCTTTTGCTTTATTTTCTCTTCTCTTCTCTGTGCCATCCTTGCTGCTGTGTTCAATGTAATAAATACACATAATATTTTACTAAATTTTGTAATTTTTTTCTACCTTTCAAAACTCATTTTGCAGGGTGTTAGAAGGAAAAATAAAACTGATCTGCCATAGGTGCAGAGAAGGATATTTTAGTACTCTTAATTTTTGAAAATGCCTTACACCATAAAAAAAGCTTTAGAAAATACTGGACTAAGAATCCTTGGGCAAGCCCACCAGCACTTCCAGAGTAACTTAACTCTCCATGAAGAACAGAAGGGAAAATGCTAGAGATTGACAAGGCAGAGGGACAAACAGAAAAAGAAAAGAAAACTGTCATTCACAAAGCAGCGTTTGCTGCCCCTGTGATGCTGTGGCAGACAGGAACAGGGTTTAAGCCAGGAACAAAGGTAGATATTGAACTTTAGTGTTCAAACCCTAAACAAGAAAAAAAGTGCTCATATTTAGTTAGAATGGTGTAGCTGGTAGTGGAATAATGCTTGAGAACTGGTTTTAGAAACAGGATGTTGCAAAACTGGAACTTTAATGAGAAATAGCCTAAAAGAGCTAATACCAAGTCTGAAGGCCAGTACCTCAGGGAAAGACTTGAGGAGCTCAGCCTCTGGTGTCTCTCTAAAACAAGACTAAGAAGTGATCTGATTGTCTCCAACAGGGAATAAATGCTGGTATGAAAAAAAAAAAAGGCCTTTTGATACAGGGAAAGAAAGTGTAATGGGAAACTGTAGCTGGAAAGACAAGGCAAAGAGATTCAGAGGAGCAACACTAGGATTTGCTGAGGGCCTCAAAGCTGAGGCAGCAGTTCGGAGTGACATCCCTGCTCCCCATTTGTCTCCTTCATGATGGTCATAGCCTCTGAATAATGGAGAATAACTACCAATAAACCCCTCAGAAATCTGCCTGCTTGCCATCAATCTCATGCACATGGTGTTTCAACAAGCTGAACCTCAGCTGATGGATTATACATCCTGAATACTCAGAGATTACCCATTGTGGGCAAGTTAAAATGTAGTTGAGTATTACTGGCATTTTTAAAATTACAGGCACTTACTGTTATTCCATGTTCCTTGTCACTCAGCAGCCCTTCACAGGCCAATGGCATCACTTTTTTTTTTTTTCATGATCTCTAGCTAGCTTTCATAATCCAGAGGACAGCAAGAGGGGACAAACTGGGACCATTATGCTTTCTTTGAGTGAAACAGGTAGGCAAACCAGGCAAATGCCCATAGACTTGTTCAAGCTTCTTCATTCAGGAAAAAGGACACAGCTGCCTGGAGTAATCCCATCTACCCAATGGGCTGGCCAAGGTGTTGCCACCAGCTGCCTCCAAGCTTGTTGAAGTTGTAGCACTACAGGGCTGATGCACTTCCCTTCCACCCCATGCCAGGGGACCACACCACATGTCATGTTTCAGCCAGGCAGGACCAGGAGCAAGAAGCTTAGCCGTGAACAGAAGAAGGGAAGAAGATGAAACAATCGGGAAATTTAGGGATCATACATCACTTGGCATGGCAAACATTAACAATTGTGTGTATGCCTGCTCCAGGTCCTGCAAGCTGGTCCATGACTTCACCTGAATGGTATCAAGAATGGTGAACTGGGACCTGTTTGGTCACTAACTTCTCCCACCAGAGGAGGAAAGGCACAGCAAAGGGGCTCCAGTCTGTGCAAAATCACAGTTCTCATGAAGGCACAGAGCCATGCTGTGTGAAATACCACTTAAGCCTATTTGCTTAGTCAATGGAAAGGAAGGTGCCTTTGGACGCCTCTGAAGAGCAATCCAAGAGCCCAAAAAATCTGCTGAGTGGGGAACCAGCGGCTCAGGGACTTTGGCTGAGGGAGCCTTCCAGCCTGGCTTGGTGTGAGGTGTTAAACCCCCTCTGCCAGGAGCAGAGCCAGGCTCAGCAAGGCAGGGCATGGCTCTACAGAACAGGTAGTGGTGTAGGAAAGGCCGCCAGGAGCCTCAGCCATGCATTTTCCCCATCCTGCTTTGATAGAATTGGCCGAGGTTGGAGGCATCTTTCATTTCCCAGTCCTGTTTTTGCTGCAGGAGACACAGCTTCTTTCTATTTTTCTAGACTGGCTGATCCCAGCGTGCTCCAAATCCATAAAGGAAAATAGGAAATGATTTTCTTAGTCCCTGAATTGACCCGTGGGTCTGACGATCCTGCTAGGCTCGGCAGTTTCTCTGCTGGCTCAAGGAGCACATGTTTATGCACCTGGGATCATGCAGCTTGAATTATTCTTTTAAACATTTTCATAGAGAGTGGCAGTGTAACAGAAATCACTAAACAAAATGTACATTGTGTGTGACAGTTAGCAATGGGCCGGTTCACAGATTGTTAAGGGCTATTGAAAGTCACGCTTATGTTTTTCTTCTTTAACATTTTTCAAGGACAATTTGATTGCATTTCCCAGAAAGGTTAATATAAACAATCTGCTCCCCTCATTTTTATGAGAAGCATTTAAAAGTAAAACGTCCTGCTGTGATTTCTCTATTGCCTATGTTATTGATGGCTGAGGATTCCCAAATAGGTTCTGAATTTTTGCAGCTTTGCACATTTCTGGGAGAATTGCTCAGAAGTCTCCTATCTCATTCTCCATCCACAGCAGCTCTGACAAAGACACAAGTTTCTTTGCCTTTTTTTTGAACACGGAAAGGCAAGATTCATCCCCTGAACTTTATCCACGTGAAGGGCAGATTTCACCCCTAAACTAGTCATTTAAATGGCTTCGACAGCCACCGGAGAGGCAGAGAAGCAACTCAAGACATCAGTTTGTCTCATGTCTTGTAGGTGTCAATTTTCAATATAAAGCATTTGCCCTTTGAAGAGGCTCTCTTTCTCCACTGAAAATAAAGTCAGTCAAAGTAACTCAGACTGAGTCATCCCTGGCCTGTCATTGTTCGCTCCCTGGCTCCGCTTCACAAATCCCATCGGTAGGATCCCCTCTGCTGTCACAGTTTCCCAGGATGACCAACTGGTTCCAATGCTTGCTCACATTCTCTTCACTAATTTGAAAAAAAACCCCAACAACAACAATACAACAAAATTAAGGAAAAAAAAGGTGGAAATATCCCCTTCAAAGAGGAATTTCTGAGTGCTAGTCATTACTATTGTCAGGCCAAATTTGCAAGTCCACTTGAAGTCTAGAACCACAGAGAGGTTTTCCATCTCCTCAGTATCTCTCATTGACCTTTCCAGTTAATATTGACATTCAGTTTATTTGGATGCTTTGAGCTGGAGCTTGGACTAGAGGTCCCTATGATTTTCACATAACCGAATGACCTTGCAACATATTACCTACCCACCTGTCATTCAACACATTCATCTGAATGTCCAGGTTGGATGATATATCGGTTTTGTTATATTTTATTGCATGTGCTTTTTGTTTTCATGTACAGCTTTGGACAGAGAGCTCAAATAGATAAAAATATTCTCTTGCCCTAATCAAGTGTAAAGCCTCTCCATTGCTTTCTCACTCGTAAAAATAACATGGACATGCTGTGTTAGACTGCACTGGTTGTATTTTCAGAACACGTTCAGATCTGTGTCTTGGCTGCTGACTAAACTGGGGGACTATCCTGATGGCTAAAACATCTGATACTGAGGTCAGTAGCAAACCTATCACTGACCTGAGTGGGACTAGGCTCTAGGGCATTTTTTTTTGGAAACACGCACCATAAAACTACCTACTTTCCTGCTGTAGTATCAGTTGAGGTATCCCTCAGTTTCTGTTAGAAATAGTTGCACATCAGTTGGCAGTTCCTTGCACTGAAAATTCTGAGTTATCCCTGAGAAGTGCACTGATTTGAGAGCAACACAAAATGACCCCTCCGCAACACAGTATTTTGTGTTACAGTGAGGTTCAGCAAATTGCTCTATTTTAAAACCAACACTACTTTAAATGGATAGATTCATAAGGCATATAGCTGTGATAAAGTCAGGACCTTTTCCTTGAGAGGAAGGCCAGGTCGGGGTTTTGCTCTCACACCTACAGATGCGTTTCCCGTTTCTTCAGTTTTCCCTGTCCTTTACATTTAAACGGATGCATACAGAACTTTCATTCAGATTTGCTGGGGCATATTTGATCTCACTACTGTGGCCACTGGTGCATAAAAAATATTTTGCCAGTTGCTGGCTTCAAGAACTCGAATGTAATCGAATACATTAAAAATTACAGTGTGTGCAAGAACACATGTGTGCACAGAGGTGGAAGAATGCCTGATCATGTATTTAGAAGTGACTTTTTTTTAGGAAAGGATACTTCTCTCTAAGTTAAAAATAAAACACAAAAATAAAACCCAATCACTCGCTAACTCTGTATTATAATGCAGTATTTACTACACTGCAATATCTCAAAGAGAAAAATAAAATGTGATAAAAATTCAACCCCCAAAAATCCAGGCTGTTGAATTAGCTGGGAGCCAAAACCCCTCCGTGTGTACAGGGTGCCTGTGGTGACAGATCCCATGAGGACACCGCAGCCTGAAATAGGAGGTGAGAGTAAGGAGTCCATACAGAAATATCTTTAACACACACAGACATGACATGTAGGTGTGTGTGATATAATAATTTTCTCTCAGGAGCTTTGAACATCTTTGGCAGTTGTTGGTTTATATCAAATGCAACGTTCCCATTAAAACTTTTCTGGCAAGGGTGTGCCAAGCCAATCATTCCAGCCCTAAAATTTTCAGAAGTGGCTAATGGTTTCTGATGCCTTTGGTGTGTGGCTTGAGTCACATCATAAGAATCTAGTTTTCTGACATGATGTCAGTGCTCCTTAATAATTAAGCTCCTAAAAGAGGTAAACCCAAAATTAACAGTAATTTTCCAAAATATGACTCTCCAACATTTATAGTCTTCAAGTGGAGAAACGAAAGCTCTTACTTTATGCTGGGGAGATTATAGCACATATACTGGTGAAAAACTCAAATACATCTTGGTAAATACACCCTATATAAGTGACTTTTTCCAGAGTCTTTCATTCACTGTATAAAAGCCCACTACAAGATAGCTAACATATCTAAAATATACTCCCAGCTCTCCAAGAGCTACTCACAAATCATCTGGTTTAAAAGAGCACTCTCCAAGTGTACTTCACAAAGTTTTCCATTTTGCCCTCCCAGGCAGCCTAGCAACATCGCTGGCAATAAATAATGCTGCAAAGGAAATTCTGTGTTGACTAGGAGGGTTAAAAAAGATGACTGAAGAAAATGTACAAAAAAAAAAGTGTAATTTATTGCCCCTTAGCATCTGCTTTTATCTGTATCCTTTTGAGAACAAATTAACAAGTCCTGTGTTAAAACATCTCCATATGTTTCTCTCTGTGGAGCATCATGGTTGCAAAGGTACATGTTCATTTGGTCTGTGGTAACAAACATGTATGTTTGTTATACACTGGAGAATGTGAGGATTATATGTTGATGATACTTTTATAATATGATAAATCACTGCAAGAAAAAAAGAAACGTTTTAAAAGCCATGAGGAGGTCTTTTTTCTTCTTTTTTATCTGTAGAAAACAGTTAAATCCCAGTGTTTCATGTATACTCTTCAGGTCATAAAATCAGCTGCTTTCAAAATGTAGATGATTTCCATATGCTTAAAGAAATCACCCTTCAAAGGTCAGTAATGAATTTACTTAATTTTTTAATAACTATAAAATTAAATTTTAGTGTCAAAACAAGAATGAAAATGACCTTTATGCTAAATAAAGCTTTTTTTCCTTGGGTATAATCTGTGTATTTATGTACATATGTATATAAAAGACTGGCAATTCAGTTGTAAATCACTGAAATCTTTGAACTAAGTTCTCTATAAATATATGGAATACTAAAATCTGATCTGTATTTAGTGTGCAAAGAAAAACAGTATTGAAAAAACATGTATTTCCCCCTAAACTAATGGCGAACATATTTAAGCCAAGAAGAATTTCCTGTGCATTTATTTTTTGTCTAAAAATATTGGTTCTTTAAGTTTAAAATCTAATACTGATACCATATCTATACTAACAAGAGGGAAAACCAATAATAACATGCTTAAGCAGAATTTTACATTCAATTCGATTGTCTTGTCAAAATCAAAATATTGTTGAAAGATGTCTGTAAATGACTCTTATGGCAGAAGAAAATATTAAAAAATGTGGATTACATGTGCCAGAATCACAGTTCGGAATAGCTGTCAAAGTTAATGGGGTTGCATTGAATTACACCAGTTCAGGATCCACATCTGAATAGAAAATGCAGAGGGGGATCATTTTCTTGAGCCAGACACCAGCAGCAATTGCAGAGAAAATATTTTCCCAATTACAAGGGAGGTCTTTAATCATCTGAGACC
This sequence comes from Apaloderma vittatum, assembly GCF_000703405.1. NCBI lineage: Eukaryota > Metazoa > Chordata > Aves > Trogoniformes > Trogonidae > Apaloderma > Apaloderma vittatum. The sequence continues at coordinate 27,250 of NW_009715672.1, read as the reverse complement.
TATTTATGATGTTTTGTTAACAACTGTTGCTCCTGCTTGGTGCTTTTAGACACTTAAGCATATTTCTGTAAAATTATTAACATATGAAATTAATCGAGAGTGGTGGTGCCAATACGCATCAAGCAGAAAGCAACATTAAGACCATCTAACTTATGAGATAGCTTTAAAAATCATAAAACTGGATAAAAAGCCAAACATGAGCCTCCAATTCTTTCCTCTGTCTTTTGGTTTCCAGAGCTTAACAAGATATTAAAATTTTCCTCTTTTTTTTTTTTTTGAAATAAGATTTAGAAATGTGTGCGTACATTTGTGTTTTCCGTAATGAAATCTGCCATCCTCAGACAGTCAGATCCTTCCAGGAGCATGATAATTAGGAGGAAAAATAGCACATGTTGAAACTAATTGCTTGTAGATACCTTGAATTATTTTGACTGAGTTCTGTGGCAAGGTTTTTGAATATGAAGCAATAGCCAGCAAAATATTTTTATTGTGGAGAAGGAAATCAGCCATGTTCACCAAAAACATTATAAGTGCTAAGTAAAGTTTGATCATGCACTTGCTGGAAACCACAGCAATGTCTCCTGTTGTTAATGATTCAAAATCAAGAATTACTTTAGCAGCTGTAGTAGTGCTTCAAGCTTTAAACTGCATGTGATGCTTTTATGAAAGCAGATGAGTTAGGAATACCATTAGCAAATTATCCTGATACTTTGCTATTTTATCTTCCTAAAACATAGAGCTTTGAACTAAATTGACTCAGTTTGGTTCTAATGAAATTTTCTACTCTGGGTTGGTATCTCAAGACTGATTTTTTTTTTTTCTGGAAATTTCATTTAAATGGTCCAGAAACCTACACAAGAGAGAGGCTAATTGAAAATGTAACTTTTGCTTATATTAAGTGGGCCAGTTAGCTCAGTTGGTTGGAGCGTGATGCTGATAACACCAAGGTCGCGGGTTCGATTCCTGCTCGGTCCCCATGTGTTGCCTGATCTAGTTGAGAGGCGTCCCTGACCATGACAGGGAGGTTGGATTAGATGATCTCTAAGGTCCCTTCCAGCCTAGGCCATTCTATGATTCTATGATTAAGAAAGAAAACCTTTCAGCCACTCAGCTGAGAACTTTCA
>NW_009715672.1:0-26095 GCF_000703405.1 Apaloderma vittatum | reverse complement strand
CGGATGCCTCTTGGGACCACCTGCCCTGAGCCCTGTCCCCATCTCACAGACAGACATTTTCTCAGAACTTGCCCAAATCTGTCTAATTTATTAAGCCTTTGAAAAAAATATCTTGCTTGGGTGCTGACCCTGATAGGTTTGGCAGCAGCACCCCGGTGACCCGCCCTGGCTACCTTTTCCTTAATTGCACATCCTTCAAGTTGCCACATTTGGCATTTTTCAGCCCGATGCTGTAAAGCTCTGCCTGACAAGGGCTGTCGTGAGTCTAAAAGCTCTTCCTGGGTGGTTAGATGGCACTTGATCCTCGCCTGCAGCTCGGAGGGTGCAAGGAGTAGGACGGAGTCTTACATTTTGAGCCACTTGTCTGGGACTGAAGGTGTCCGAGGGTTCTCCTTAACCTGCCACAGCCTTGGTGTCTGTGGTCCACAGACCCTGCCATCCTGTCCTTCCTCTGCTTTCCCCTCATACCACAAAACTGCTCATCTGTCCCCTCTAGTCCCATGTGTGCTGGAAGCAAAAGCATTATGCATAGATTTCCTTAAAAACATCCCAGATTTTAATTTGTGAGGGATTTTTATGTAATCTTCACATGAACACCTGGAAGCAGATGTTTAGGATCCCTTAGAATTGGATGTGTATGGCAGGAGGAGAAGGCAACTGGTATCCTGCATGCATGTGTGCAAAGGCAGACAGAGGCTTCTGTGCACACCCCCTGTCGGTGCTGGAGGGTGAACTGGGATGGCCACCAGGGAGACTAGTCAGAGGTAGGAGCAGCTTCTTTCCAGGTCCTCAGCATCACAGAATCATAGAATCATAGAATCATAGAATCATAGAATCATAGAATCATAAAATAGTTTCAGCTGGAAGAGACCTGGAAGATCATAGAGTCCAGCCTTTGTTTCAGTCCCATCAACTGTCTAAATTATGTCCCCCACTGCAACATCTACCCGTCTCTTAAACACCTCCAGGGATGGTGACTCAACTGCCTCCCTGGGCAGCCTGTTCCAATGGCTGACAACCCTTTCAGTAAAGAAATTCTTCCTAATATCTAACCTGAACCTCCTCTGGCACCATTTAAATCCATTTAAATCCTTGTCCTATCACTCTCCACTAGGGATCATGCAGCACCATGGGCCCAGAACAAAAAATATGTGGTAGCCCAGAGCAGAGGCAAACTTTATTAGAAGGGGGAACATCTTTTATTAACCACACAGTCATGTTGAAAACAAAACAAAACAAACTTTCAGGTTTATGAGAGCTTCCACACGGCTGACAGCAAAGTAACAGGCAGAAAGGTAACAAACTTCTAGTGCAGGTTGGAAAGGATTGTTCTGACTTGTTTATTTTAACCAGTAAGATAGTTTGAAAGAACTACATAGTATATAATTTGCAAAACCGTGATTAAACCATGGTATGTAACATGCTGTGCATTTAAAATACATTTATAAGAGGCTCCTGCAGAACAGAGAAGCATCATGCAGCGGGGAACAGGAAGTTTTTGCACACATCCAGGAGCAACCGCTGGTCTGGGGGGACTGACAACATCTGAGCATATAGGTACATGGTTTTCTCCCAGGTATTGTCCTGCAAAAAGGATGAGCTGTCCTGTACAAAATCAGAGAAGGGAGTTTCCAGCTACGGCATCATTTTTTCCACTGCTCTACTTTTCCTTGTGATATTGAGACACCCAGGGCAGCAATAGACTCTTTACACCCAGCCGACTTCAAAACAGTTTCTATCTCAGATTACTAGAGTCTGCAGAATTCAGCTGTTTTGAGAGCAGTCAGAGGTCACTGCAAATCAGCAGTCTTTGAAAAGTAACCTGTCAAGGCATCCCCTTCTCATGGCTTACCACATCTATCTAAACATATCTATACACAAAATGGATGACGTCTCCTGCTGCCCTTTCGAATGGTTTAGTGTAAGACCTCTCTGTTTTCTCAGCCTTTGTACTGCTCTGATACACAGGGCCAGCCAGCAGTTCCAATTAAAAGAGCAGGGGGAAAAAAGAGTGGGCAGATCTTCTTCCAGATGGCTTTGAAGAGGCATCAATCTGCTATAGAGATTCACAGGACCCCAGACAAGTAGTTAGATAAACCAGGACTATGCAGTAAGGCTAAAATCACAGCATTACATCAAACCCAAATATTTTTTCACTATATTAATTACCACAGCAATTTGGCTGACTGGAAAAGGTGAAAGTGTAAACTTAAACTTAAGAAAGTCAAGGACAATACTAGTAAGTTTTAACACTTTGCTATTACTCCTATTCTATACTAGTTCATCTTCATTATCCCCTAACGTCATGCAGCAAGTGTGCACCCCCACACATTTAAGCATGCTCTACCTGGGAGAAAGGCAAGATAAAAAGCTCCACCATTGCATGGGGTAGGTAAACAGAGAAACAGCCTCCTCCATACTATGGCTGCATCCTCTTCTGTCTGATCAGTTGATGCCAAGGCAGGAATGTCTCTTCTGGCACTGGGTTTTACATGTTAGACCTCTAGCAGACTGACAGATCAACAGCATCCTGCATTAGCATCTTTGGAGATGGCTGTTCTTGCCATGGCCACAGATAGGCTACATAGAAAGCTTGTGAAATTGCCCTGCACAGGACAAGTGATTTTTTACACTCCTGTTCAGGCATTTAAAAGAAAAAAAAAAAAGTTCTATACAAACACACACATCAATCTGTGCATTTCCATACATATGTGTTGTATGATGTGAATACAGAGACAAATTCGTGTGTTTGGACTGACAGCAGATTTTTACCTTCCAAATACCTCTTTCTATGCAGAACTAGACACATGATTTTTGACTAAGTGGCCCTCACAGTGACTTTGCCTGCTGGAATGGCAAGATGCTGGGGCAACCCTACGTCATAACAACTCGGTGGCTTTGGGAAAGTGTCGCATGGGTTGCCCCATCCAAACACACAGTTGCGACTACAGGAGGAAATCCTCCACTCAAAACAGCACAGATATTTTGTGACCATCAACACTGGTCAGTGAAAACATGAACAAGGAATGTCAGGGCAGGAAGGAGGAATATGCAGATCTTGGCACTTCCCAAGCTGTGTCTGCACCCGCTGCGTTGGCGAGCGGCTGGGGGAGAGTAGCAGCAACCGCACGAGCAGTGGGAGCCTGAGACGCCGTGCCTGCCCCCGGGTTGCCCTCGGGGAGCTCGGGGGAGATGGGGGGTGAGGGATGCTGATGCTGAGCTCCCCCACTGCGGTGAGGCGATTTCCACGCAGGCTGCTGCAGCCACCGGGGAGTTCCTGCTCCAGTGGTGAGGGCAAAGGGTGAAGGGGGCTGGTTGCTTCTGCAAACACGGTTAACAAAATGTTGATATTATGCTTAGCCGTTGTCTCCTTGTCACCAGTCACTTGCAGTTACAGGTCCAGATGTTAAAAATGCCATCACGAGGTGGAGCTGAAGAACTCCACTGTTATGGTCTTCACTTTCAAGGCGATTTCTAGGCTCATGGGACTGTGGATGAGCATCTAGAGAGGGGAAAGGGGCTAGCTTTAGATTTTATACAAAGTTCAGTTCATGGCATAAATATGGGCAACTTGTTTCGTTTGAGACATCCCAGAGTATCCAACCAGTACTCAAGAAGATCACGGGCCTCCCACAGGTCCTGTGCTGTACCTGCCAGCCCCATTTTCCGCAGGACGTTTCAAATAGCCCTGGGCATCTGTGCTTCCGCAAATTACCTGAGTTCACCATGTCTTCCTCTTGTCAGCTATTGTGCTGATGGGGTGGTTGCCTAGGCACAACAAAACTCACAAGGTAAAAAAAATAGTCATTGTATTGCAAGATACAAATGGAAAGAGTCTGATTCCCCTGGAAAGTGTGTCATTATATCACCTTGGATTTATAGCCCGTGCCTGAACTACAGGTGAGAAAAGTTGTCTGCTGAAAGATGGGCATCTCTCATCAAGATGTTTCGACTTGGATACTCTGAAACAGTTCTTTCTTCTTACTGATACGTTTGAAAAAAAATGAGAATCCAGATCATAAGAATGAGAAGATCTCCTTTTAGGCAAGAATAGAGATTAGGTACTGTTTATTGCAGAGTAATTTAAAACCACTGAAGAAATTCAGTAATTTAAAATCACATTAGGAAAAAAATGTTTCCCCAATGTCCCAATTAGATCTGAAAGAAAATACTTGGTTTTGGCACTCCAAGAAATGCCCTGTAGCTTTCATTAAAGAGGTTCTTGTCTAAGAAAAATTAGCTGGAGGAAATGTATAAACTGATAAACACAAATGAGTTAAGAAAAGAAATAATTATGTTTAAAAATTAAGTTAGTTGGATTTTGTGACTTTATCTAAGGGGTGAGTGACTCCAGATGAAATCTCATCAAAGGCAATCATTTCCTGGAAAGAGTAACAGAGTCAAAGCTTCCCAGTAAGGACAGAATTTCATCATGAGATGAAAATTAATATCTCTTATCTAATCAAATTCATCTACTGGACATTAGGCTGCATCCACAAGTCCTTCAGTTCCTCTTTGGTCCATGTAGGCTCAAAGTGAGGGACCCTCCTTGACTATCTAGTTTTTTCTCTGAATAGTGGAAGAGTTTGGATCAGCCACTAACAAACAGCCCATCACATCCTCTGTATCTGAAGGTTGGTTTCCCAGCTCCAGTCTCAGGAACAGTCTGGTTTGCAATGTTATCCCTCAGACACCCACAACCATTCAAGAGACTGAGATACGGTCCTGTGACGGATATCTATGACTATCACTGTTTGTCTTAAATGCAACAAAATATAAGGAACCATACAAATATTATTCTCAAGAAAGGAAATTGATTGATAGTAGTGAAAATCCAGGCATGGTACCTATAAGGGTCCCCTAAATTATCACAAGTTACAGAGGGAACCTTCTCCCAGGTCCTGTTCCCAGGCTAGGACCAAGTTCTCATCCAGGGGAGGCTGCATCCAAAACACCAACACTGACAGCTGTACTGACACCTTAGCATTGGCAGGGTTTTTATGTTCTCCAGGCAGGTTGTTTTCATCCCGGGCTAATGGTGTCTAATTGAGAGTTAGAGACCTGGATGGGGTTACCCCATGTGCTGCTCCACTGGGCTTTGAGGCTGATACAAGGGGATCGGGAAGTGTCGGTGTCAAGGTATGCAAGATTGTAGCTGTTTCATATCTTTGAAGACAGATCTGTTTCCCTTTGTTTTTCCATCTTCGTTCATCATCCACCTTTGAGGAGGGGGATATTTCAAAGATACAAGTAAGAGACTGAAAGTTATGGCCTGTGTTATTCAACAAAACAAACTAAGTGATCTAGTGATTCCTTCTGGCCCAGAAACCTGAAGTCTCTTCTGATAGGCACCATCACTTCACTTGTTGGAGAAGCCTTTGGGCCCAGGCTATTGCCTTATCTTTCACACTATCCTGCACTAGCTGGCAATAAGGAAGGTATGTGCCAGTCTCCACTGGATCTTGTGTTTTAAGAGCAAGCAGTGCAGATGCGATCAGCCCACAGATTCACCATCAAAATTGAAACGAGAGATGAACTTTATGCCATTTTGCCTCATTGTCAGTGAAGGTTCCTAATTTTCTGGATGAAAATTTCCTTCTTTAAATAAGTCATCTTCCGTAACAGATTGAAGGTACAAATGCTCATATGTACCTATGAAAGATCCAGCCTGACAGAAAAGCCATTAATTTCTCCGACAGCTTATTATCAACCCAAAACTATGGATATCATGTTCTGCAGGCACGAAGCGATGCTAAGTTGAAGGCAAAGAGTAAGAAAGAGTACCATCTCATCCTTCCTCACCTAGTATTTACTTCCCCTCTAATCCTACCTTACCCTCTGCTGGATTTACTCCACTCCACCAGGAGTGACTTTTTTCGGGCAAGTACTTATAGCATGGGATGAGATGTGGGTGTAATGGCCAACTTTGCCACATCATAACCCTGTGTGTAAAGTCCCTGTCACCAAATATCAGTGGGACAGGGCATTTTGACTATTGTCTATTTCATACAGGGGATATGGAGAGCATGAAATTAAATTAGAGCTGCCTTCAGGCTAGCCTCCGACTTGCATGGATGGTTAGCCTTCAAGACAGAGCTAGAGCAACAGAAAACACAAGAGGGATATAAACAAAGAAATAATACTAATCGGCCAATGAATTTCCTCACAAAATGCGTACAACACTTCTCTCCTCCACCCTCTGCCCTGTATACTTGCAGTACTCTAAAGGAAAGGCCAAAAGGGGAGTAATAAAAACACCCTTGGGTACTAAGAAATTGGCTCATAAAATAACTATAGTAACAATGTCAATTATTAGCTTTACAGTACAAGATAAATATAAATGGACTGTATCCCCAAACTAGCAAAACATGGGGAATCAATCTCAATAAAAAGAATTGTTAGGGTAAGCTATTTGGGAAGCAGATACAAGCCCTGCCTGGCTTAGAAACATCAGCCTGCCCTTCTCTGTAGTGATTAATGTCTTCTGCTGCCAGATGACACTGAGCTTCGCAGTGAGTGAGGCTTGGAGGGAAGTATTTGTAACGCCTGTCTGTAATCTCCAGGAGCGTTATTACTTGTGTGGAGGATAAATGCACAAATCTCTGTATTTCTGCTAGAAGATAGACTCTGGTAAAACAGAAATTAAACATATTTGCAAGACAGTGAGTTACAATTGAATCCTGACAAGGCATTTCTCAAGGTGGCTGGCATCACCCTCTGCTGATAGTGCCACACTCACAAAGCTGATCTCCAAACCCATCGTGGGAAGCACAGATGCTATCACAGCACAGAAGTGTGAGCATTCTGGGTTTTTTCTAGTTTTTTTTCTTCCAGGAAAATTAAAATGGTATTTTTTTTTCTTTTTTCTTTTTTCTTTTTTTTTTATGAAGAGGGAGGTAATGGTGGAGTTATACCAAAGCTGATTTCACTGCAGGTCAACTCATCATTGATCTGTGCTTACTTGGGCTGCTGTGGCACCTCACTGGCCTTGTCACTCAAATGTGTCATCCCTTTACTCACCTCCCCAGCCAGACTGGCTCTCACACACCAGCTGCAGTCTCCCTTCTGCTTGGACTGCTGTGGAGCATCTTGAAAGATGACAAGCCAGAGTGCAGCATGGGACACAAACAGCGACTGAGAGATCTGCTGAAAAATGACATGTCACCTCATTTCTTGTTCCTTATGACACAGTGAAAAGTTCATAAGCTTCTGTTAAGTTCACACCCCAGTTATAACTTTCCAATCACTTCTGAGTGATGTCCTGGGTAAAAAATGCATGAGTGACTGAAATTACATCAAAGGCTGTTTGCTAGGCTGTTTCTTGCAGGATTACTACATTGCTAGAGAAGGAGAGGGAACACAGAGAGTTTTTTCTTTTGTTGCTTGTAGTATCTGTGTTTCCTGACAGGAAGGTCAGCTTTTCCCCAGCATCCTGCTCTGTTGCTCTGTTTCAAGGCATTAAAATACACCTAGATGTGTACCCTCTGGGCCTGCCTGGTGAGCTCCTCCCTGGCTCCCAAGGTCTTTGGAATAGAGAGATTCATTAACCAACATCCCAATGCTGCATGAAAATGGTCACCGCAGGCTCAATTTGAATAGTTCATTGCCCAGTGCAGCTATTAAAAAACAATTTGTTAAATTGCACGACTAGGAAAATGCTTAAATATGTCAGTTGTTTCAATTTTTCAGGGGGAAAGGAGGAATATGTTTTAAAGAAGGCACATAAAGCACAGAAGAAAAACCTGATTTTAACCAAATGGCTTTTCAGTCTCAGATAATTGTTATGTTCAAGACAATACATTTCTGAGGCACCTCAAGGACAATTTCTGTTCCAAGCACAAGCAGATTAGGTAGAAACAGAAGGCGCTATCTGTGGCAGGTGAGATTCACAACTCTTGCGTCATTGCTAAGATTACTAATTGTAATGCTATGCTGACTTAAGGAAAGTATAATGATAGTAATTATGATTTAAAGACATAACCCTAATTACATTAAAATACAATAATAATAATATCATTAATGAAGAGCCACTTTTGAAGAGCAATTTTCATTCAGAACCAATTTCCCTGTTCTGGGCAAAAGTCCATCCTAATCCCATTGAGAATCAATACCATTACTCTTTGACTTGAGGCAAAGACACGTCAGTTCTTGACAGCTTCTGCAGATGCTCTGTCCTTCTGCAAAAAAGCCCTTTGGTGTTTGGACAGAGTGCCTTTCATGTCACAGCTATTGAGTAAAGTACAAATTCCCTCAGTGGAAGACGTACTCATCCTCTATAGCAATGTAGTTCTCCCTTTTTGGATTAAATGTGTCTCTAACTTGATCTGAAACAGTCAATGGCTTGAGGGAGTGCCCTGTATGTGGCAGAAGATTTCCATTTTCTGTGTTGCATTTTTAAAGCTCTGCAGACATTTTACAGCAGGGCTCTGGCACATGAAGTAGGTTTGTGGCTTCACTGGGTTTCTTATTTCAACCAGTTACAGCAAGGCTAAATAGAAAGCCACCAGTATCTCCCCTTGAGAATAAAACTAATCAGACCCACACTCCAGTACTAACAATCTAGAAAAAGCAGCTCCAGGTGTGAAACAGAAGTTTCATCTTGTCTACAGCGAGCGGTCTGTGCAGACTGTGGGGTACTAGCCAGTGCTCTCCAGAGGAACCATGGTCTGTGTGCCCTATCCTCACACGCGGCTCTTGGCCATGGTGAGGGGCAGACCACCAGGTGGGACAGACTTTGGTGTATCTTTGCAACCATTCCTGTGTCCCAGTGGGGACTGAATCTATTTAGAGGATATCACTAAGTACTGGCACACGATGGTTGCCTCTGCGTCTCAACTCCACGGGTCACACGAACCAACAAAGCGAGAGGTTTCTGAACGAGTTTCTCCTCTCTGTCAGCTTTGCCCCTTCATCTTCCTTTTTTTTTTCTCTTTCATTAATATCAAGAATTAACATCTTGCACTAACGTCAAGAATACTGTCTTGCACGTTGTCGCCTAGTCCCAGCTATGGTAACAAATTGATCAGTCTTGGCCGAGTGGTCCCAGAGATGAATGTCCCAGGCACTGGAAGCCCCGCATCTCCCAACCTCAGCCAGACCTGAAGAAATGGCTGAATAACCCTGGCTCATGTTACTAAAATGCTAGCTCCATCCTGAGAGCACATTTGCTAACACACAAGCTGCTTTCCAAATCAGGCAAGTCCGGTCCTGTTGCCAGTGCACAGAGACAAAAGAGTCTGGAGCCTCAGGGTGCAACATTTCTGTGAGAAAAACAGGGGGAATAGTGTGGGGATTTCATATGCATCATTGTTTGCTAGACTATGTCGGTAACAAACCTCACACAGAATATAATCAATACAAACTTAAGCCCATTTTCATAGCACCCATCCTTTTTTATTAAAAACCCTAAAGTTAGAATTCTCTTTGGTAAGACTGTTCTTGGAAGGTACCAGAGCTTATGCTGAGACATGGCTGTAGCATGGCTTCATTTTTTGTGTTGTATGGGTAATAAATTATTCTTTCTACTTTGGAACACAGATTTATTTGCTAAATATCTTCATATCCATTCAAGTCACACATCACCCCAAGGCTCTTAAACATAACAAATATTTACAATTTAAGTCACATCCCACAAGCTAGATTATATTGCTTTTATGCCTAAGCATGAACTAGAAGAGACAAAAATTTCTTTTTGAAAGAAAAATTACAGGGATGTAGTGAGAATTCTGAAGTTTTATAAGTTTACAAAGAAAGAGAAGAAAGACTCAAAGTGGAAAAACATCTTGTCGATATAGTAGCCAAGTTAAACGAGACGTTGCAAGGGTAACTTACCATTAGAAATCCCAGAAGTGGTTCTATTTACCAGGGAAGGGATGGAAGGGGTAAGGGAAATTAATATTAATTGGGTTTATTTAGCTTGGCCATTGGCCACAAAGTTCAGCTAAAGTGCAATTCCCAGCCAACTCTTGTACATGTAAAATTTCACCAAGTCAGATGTAGCTTATTATGTGTTTTGTCACATCAACATGAAAAAGAGAGAAGCACAAAGCTGTACAAAGGAGCATTTCCCCCTGCTTCTTTTGGCCGTATTAGATGCTTTCATAAAAATATCTGTAAGAAATGTTGTTGTAACAATCCTGCCATTGGCCATCCAAAATTAAAACTGCAAACATGGCAGTCAGACTCCTCTTCTTTGTAACTAAAGGATCTGAGCAAAAGCAGATTCTTTAGAGACCTTAACAGAGTAGAACCAAGCTTCTTTTCAGTATAGTATTTTTCAAACCTTCTGTGATTGCTGGGGGATAAAGGCTTAAATGTGACGTGGAATCCCATGAGTAGGGCACTCACTGGGGCATCCTTTGGATTCATGAATTGTTGCTGGACTTATGCACGTCCTGTGGTCAGACAGCGCTGGGCTGGCTCCCACGAGATGTTCTAGATCATGAGAAAACTGGGCTAAAATCTTGGCCTCTCAGCATGGCAGATGACATGGCAAATTTCCAGTATGACAGAAGGATGGGATATATGCTCGTGATTCCACTGTCCCTGAAGCTGGCATCAGTACCCTGTCTGTTGCATTAGAGCTCTCTCTAGACAGAAAATGGGTAACTTCTCTCCCAGCCTCATGCTGCAGTCTACTTACTAAACTGTGCGGTGCCAAAAGGATACAGCTTTGTGAGAGCTGCTTATTTTGATTGTAGTTTTCAGAACATATAGAGCAATGAGTCATGCTGAAACTTTCTTCTTTTCTCTTTAAATTAATTTCTTGTCACTTTTATGGAACAGAATTTATCTGGTGCTTTTAAAAAAATGCAGAAATGTCTCCATGCTGGTGTCCTCATTACACTGCACTGTGTTATCTCCTGACTTTATTTTTCCACGTCTGTTCTTGAAGTGTAGTGTCAGTGGGAAGATGCACTCATGACATAGAAGGCTTTTTAGGGGTGAAAAAGCCCCTGTCTAAGAGAACAAACTGCTGTTTGTTGTCTGAGAGCACTCTTGAGAAAATGTTGGCTCAGAGAGCAAGAGAAGAGCAGGTCAAGCTGGACGAACATCCGAGCCGTAGCGGAATGCATGGGGTGAAGTTACATCTCTGGCAATCCGGGCTTCGGCACAGAGCTGTGGTACATTCCCCTGCGACAGCTTCTCTGTTTGTCACCTACTGCAGGAATCTTTTTTTTCTGTGACATTTCCTGAAAAGGAACAACCCAGCTGCCTCATTTATTCAGTGAATACATTTGGCATCTGAAGAGGTTGGACAGCAAAGTTTCACTAGCTGCATTTGCTCAGGCAAGGGCATTTGGCCGTCAGTCCTCCCCCGCTCTGCATGGCCTTCTGCTAGCCTGTTTGTTGATGTGGCCATCAGTGTTGTTATGTTTCAGTTTGTTGTAACCATGACTCACAATTTCCTTTCAAAAGGTGGGAAAGAAGCGAAACAAAACCCAGCAAGCTTGCTGCTCTCGTACTCGATGTACAAGTACTAAGCTGTCCTTTCCCAGGCAATAGATCTTTCTTTTGCTCATGGGTCTTGGTCCAGTTTTAGTCAAGAAGTGGCCAGAAAACAAAACATCATGGTAGCTGGCAGGACCTGGCAGCAGTGCTGGCAGCCTCAACTACCCTCTGGCTTCCAGAGGCGCCTTTGACTGAAGCCAGCCCATGGGGCTAGTTTGCAAAACAATTTCCACCCACAGCTTACTTAAAACTTTCCCAACATGAAGCCACTGTTTTCAAAGCAGGAAGGCAGAAAGAAAAAGCCCAAACGTAGGTTCCTGTGTCCTTGGTTGGATATCTGAGTAGGCATACGATTTTCCAAGCTGATTGAACAAACAATGTTTCCACATCCAGTGAGACCTGTTCAGTCCCAAGAAGCCCATCTGTTAATCCAAAGGCTCTGAAAGCAGCTGGAGGACAGAGGGAGATGCCTTGCTGGCCATCTGCTGGAGATGAGATGAGGTATGTGGCTGGGAGAAGGTGGCAAATCCAGGCCAAAACCAGGGAATGAATTATCACTAAGAAGACAGAGGACCTGGTAGAAGTCACTGCCTGTTCACCTTTGCTGTGGTTGTTGTCAGCTTTTCTGAGGTCTTCAGTGAAAGGTGGCAAGCTTACAGCAGTGTCCCTCTGCAGTGCCACCAAAACCTCATTCCTCGTCCCCCTCCACCCTCCCTGCGCCTCCTCAACCACAGCCCTGCTCGCTGTTGCACGCTATGGTCGCAAAGGGGGTGCGAGTGGGAACATGATGCTGGGAGAAGTCCTCATGTCCCAGCAGAGGGAAAAAGCTTGAGAGGGACCATTGCTCATGAAGGGCAGAAAAGCACAACAGTTTTAGACATCTCTCATGAACCCATGGCTTCATGGGTGCATGAGGCACAGACTGTATCAGCACGTTCATTTCACAAGTGGGGCATGGAAATGATGCAGAGAAAGGGCTGTGCCCAGGTCAGGTGGAGTGAGTCGACAAGGTGAGGACCTAGATGCACTCAGCTTGGTCCCATGCTGCAGCCACCAGTGATGGCATGGGAAGCGGGCATTCTCTAGCCTTTCCTGCAACCAGCAATCTGCAATCTGCACCGCTATCAGTCTAGGACCTTTCACCCCTCCTGACTCCTCAGGTTCAGCAAGAAATCTAAGTACATGCTCATTATTAAACACAGAAACTGAAACCAGTTGGACTATCCATGTGCTTCCAGTTAGGCATGATTTCCTCAGAATATCTCAAGCAACGCTTGTTACAAATGTACTCCATACTAGGAAAGAAAATTCTGGACCAATATACACCCAGGAGGAAAACTGCTGCATGCTAATCCTAGCCTGCATGCTTCCTTCTGCCCACTGGAAAAGAGTTACAGAAAACAGTGTTCAGTGAAGTTGTCTGTAACCCACGCATTGCTCAGTATATGAGCATTGGTCAGTATATGAGCACAAGACACAAAAAAAGGCGGTGGGAAAGAAAGGTGGAAAGAATAAAGGGTAAGGAATTGTGCATCCCACTGCATTCATGCAAATCTTAAGCAGCACCATTAAAGAGGGGAGTTTGTTAGGCAAAGATTTAAGTTACTAGTAAATTTTCTGAACTGACTTCAGACAATATTCTTTATGCAGGGTACTGTGGCAGAGTAGAGATCTCAGAGACACTGGCTGAGGAGTTAAAGAAGAGGAAAGCAGCAATCTCTTCACCAATCCTCCGAGTGAGTCAGTAGGATTTATTACTCCACTGTATACACTGCTTGTAAGTAGTTCGTCTTTCTCCCTCTGCCTGTTTATTTGTCTTTTTTACTGTCCCTAATGAAGAATCCTAATGCTATCAAGGCTGAATTACAGGCACTTTATGTTTCTAACATTTGTTCTGCTGATCTCCCTTCTTTTCTGGTACTGTTGGTTGTTGAGATGCCTTTGACCTGCTGTTGGGAGGAGATACAGCTGCTGACTGCATTCTTCACTCCATCTGTTTTCACCGATTGGTATAACTCCACTAAAATCAGTGTAACAGCACTCATACCAAGCTCTCCAGAGAGGTTGTGGATGCCTCCTACCTGAAGATGTTCAAGACCAGATTGCATGAGACCTTGAGGAACCTGGTCTAGTTATGCGCATCCCTGCCCATGTCAGGGAAGTTGGATTAGATGATTAGATGGATTAGAAGGTCCCTTCCAACCTAAGGCATTCTATGATTCTATGGTATTAGACCGTTTAGAAGTGAGAGTGGAAACTTGAAAGAGTTTGAATTTTTGCAATTAGGTGAAATCAACCCAAGTTTTTCCATGACACTTCAAAATCTGCTTGGCATTATATAGGCATAACTTGGGCAGATGGAAAACTCCCTGTAGAAGCATGTGGTGCAGGTCTGCAGGCAAGCAGTAGGCTTTGGTATATGGCCAGCTCATGAAATGCAGTACCTACATTATTTTTGCATCAAGAGAGGAAGGGGAGGATCTGAAAAAGCATGTTTCTGGAGCTTCTCTGGATGCTCAAGCATGATGGCTGAGTTCCCGTGACAGGAGACACTTCATGGAGCCAGCACTAAACCATCCACAAGTTTCTTCAAAGTCAGCAGGACCCCATAGGGCAGTGTCTGTCCCTTCCTGGATGGCGGCTGTCTTGCTTCCCTCCGTTTTATGGTTTCTAATCTATTTCCATCCCTTACTCTATTTTATAGCTGTGGCTGATAAGATGAATTAGTCTCTTTTTGGAAGCATCACAGTTCAGAGGGCTGTCAACCGGAGCCCACTATTCTGTAGGCTTGTCCACTAAATGACCTCATGTAACATAAAATAGGAATTAGAATTATTTTAGGACTTGAAAACACACATGCATCTCCATCAGACATTCCTTCAGAGACTTGTGTAAGATGAGAGCAATTGTTTTTTTGCTCAGCATCCCACCCCCCACGGTGCTCACTAGCTGTGGCCTGTGTGTGCATATCGCCAGCACATGTGCACGCAGGCGGAAATGTGGCGAGGGGCAGGTAATTAGCCTTTCTGGAGGGGACATGCCTTTCTCCTGAGAGCAAAACAAGAGAGGTCTGAGGACGGGAGGAGAGCAGATGTGAGCTATCAAGGAGGGAAGCTCACAGACAGGACACGAGGGGTAACATCTGACCAGCCTGAAGCTGAAGAGACTGATCCTCACTTCATCCGAGAATACCAACACGCCAAAGACAGCTGATGGATCAACTGAGCTTTCATTTATAGAAAACTTTTCAGGTCAGACAGAATATCTGAATGTCTCACTGAGACAGGATTTCTGTTGTCTGTGCTGTTCTGCTCTGCTCGTGCCCTCTCCACGGTGCTTTGGTGGGGTTTGGGGGGGTGCAGGACCTTGAAGGGGATGAAGGCTCGCTGGGAGCTTACAGGGCAAACCAAAAGCACAACTCAGAGCCTTTCCAAACACGCTCACCCCAAGCTGCAGTCTTGTCACACAGAGACAGTCCTGAACAGCGGTCGGCAGGTTTTTTTCCAAGCCTATTCACTCATTCCTAATGAAAATGATACGTCGAGGACAGTAGTTTTCTGTATAACATGACCATTCCTTTCACTGTTCCCCCACAGGGTTAGTGCTTGTGCTGACTGTTGAAAAATCAGTCATTAACAGCCAGGAAATGACTTTGCCATCAATCAGAATATTGCTCAGCCATGTTTCAGCTTTTTTTCTGTGTAATTATTCTCATCCTCTGCTGATTACAGTTTATAATAGCTATAATTCTCTCAAAATCAATCATTACTTGACTTAACCACAGGGTTACCAGTAGAAACATGAAGGAACACAGGTATCCTGGACTGTTTTTTAATTATTATTCTCATTTAACAACACACAAGCTCTTAGGCAGATAACATTTAACCTTCCTCTTGGCAGTATTAAGCAGCAATTGTTTTATTTTAATTTTGTTTTAAATCATGAAGTGTTTGATTACATGGCCATTCCAGTCACACCAGGTGTTTTGATGACATGTTACTACTATGTTATTTTGACATGAAATCTCAGTGGTTGTCCTAAATTAAACCGCCAAAAGGACAAATATGTCTTGTTTGCCAACACAAGACTTTGCAATCAAAGTAAAACTCAAGTACCTGATTTTTTTATTAGGACTAGAAGTAAACACAGTTAAATCAAAGGTTGGCTTACAGTCCTGTAAGGAAAATTTTGAGTACACTAAATTAAAAGCAACACTCATATTTAAAAATCATGGTTTTTCCTGAACAAAGTAGAAATTTGTAGCCTACCACACACAATCATATTCCTACTACAGCTGAACAATGTGTTTCTGTTATCCTGTTTGCACCATGTGTTAACTTGACATCACTTTGCCTCTAATCACTTTCCCTCGTCCATACATTCAGTTAGTTTCCTTTACTGATTATGTGGGTCTCTCATGCAGAAAAAGGAAATACTTTAAAATTGAAGGAAATAATTATGTAGAATAACCAAATTTGGAAGCTAAAATAAAGCCTTACTTTAAAATAATGCCCTTTTTCCCCCCCTAAATTTAGGTGAGGAAAAGTAATTTATAAGATTATAGCCTTTGATAAGGAATAGGAACTATATCAAATGTTTCAAGCCTACTTTGTATAAGGATGTGACACAGAAGTAAATAAATGAAGCCATTTTCAACCCAGAACATTGTGAACCCTCAATTCTATATGTATTCTCGCACAAAACCTATTCAGACATTTTTTGTGAACTATTTACGTATCAATTTCCATGTGTAATGACCGTGTCATACGTCTGGCTCCTCTTCATTTATCAACTTGCAAACAGCAGTATATAATTATTGCTTTTTACCTGATGAAAGAGACATCTACATGTTTTACTTACAAGGGCAAATATGGGGGAAAACTCACAGCAGGCAACATACAATTATGGTATAGCCCTAAATTGTGCCCTCTGTATCTGTGCTACAGCAATCAGCTGCTCTGGTGTGTCAAGATTGAGTACGTGCATTACTGGAGACAGGTTGCCAGTCTGAGACCATGAACGGCAAATTCTGATGTTAGACAGCTAACTATACTAATGTTCACCTATATCGCCTCAGATTTGCTCATACTGAAATTCTGGAACAAGAACTAAATGAAAGAGTTCCCATTTTATCCATCTTTTCTTTATAATTGAGTGACAATGCATTTCAGCGAAAACCCCTGTCTCTTCTCAGCTGCCTCAGCAGCAGGAAAGCATCTGTTGGAGACCATTTTGTCCAAAAAATAACAAAGGACCACATTTCTTTGGCAAATATCATGACCGCAGGCCTAGCCTTGAGTAAAAAGTCACTTGGGCTGTGTAGCCCATCTAGGAAAATGCTTTTCCTCAGTTTAGTCTGAATTCTGGTCAAGTGGCTGAGGCTTCCTACCGACCACAGTGGCCCTTGGTGCCAGAGAGGGGGACGGTGCCCAGCCAGCCCTGCCTCTCACAAGGAGTTTGGACCCAG
Source organism: Apaloderma vittatum (assembly GCF_000703405.1). Lineage (NCBI taxonomy): Eukaryota > Metazoa > Chordata > Aves > Trogoniformes > Trogonidae > Apaloderma > Apaloderma vittatum. Next base: position 9,177 of record NW_009715672.1, on the reverse strand, counting down.
CCCAGGGGTGTCTCGGTCGCATGAGAAATGGTTTGTGGGCTCAGGGCTCCAGGGGCCATTATTTCAAAGTCGCGCAGCCATCGTGTAGCCGCACGAAGCACCTCCTGCCGTGCCTGTGCCTTTCAAGAAACAAAGCTGTGTTGTGAACTATTGGAGATGTTAATAGCTTTCTTCCCTCTAGAGATTTGCTCCTGCTTTGGCCCCAAATATTTCAAAATAGCTGAAGCTGGCAGTAAGAGCCATGGGAAGAAAAAAGTGATGCATGTTAATTTCTGGTTTAGACATGATGAGAATTTCATTCTCTTCATTAAAATTCCCCAGTGCGATGGGATGCTCCTCTGATTCATGGACTATACCTTGTAATGTTCCTCTGTAAGAGATCGTATATGCAGCCTGATGTCTTTAAATGGTTTTGTTTTCCTCTCCTTCCAAATACTTCATTTACCATTCTCCCAATACATAACATGCTCTTCTTCCAGCTAGATGGTTGCATGTTTGGGCAGGAATTTCAGGGCATGTTTTTAATTTCCTATAAAAAGACTGAAGTTATCACAAATGGCAGCAGCATGTTTACTCATCATGAAACGGAGAGACACAATGAAAGGTTTGCAGAGGAATCTGATATTTGTAAATAGAAAAATAAAATACAAAAGCAAGCTGGGATTCAGACTGATGTGAGGGTGGGCTTGGGGGCCATGGAAGAGCTTTCGCGTATTCTGCAGATCGAATAAATAATCCCATCTAGTTGTTCTGAAGGAGGATAAGACAAAGGGTCTCAATTAACTGGATAGCCAGATCAGTTGTTAAATGCTTATTAAAAATATCCCATCTGTGGTGTTTTGCCACTCAGAAACAACAGCTATATGTGCTTATGCTATTTTTGCTTAGACAAAGAGTGGAAAACTTGCATTTACCATGAGCGAAAGTAAAATCCACATAACACAGCACTGTGTGGTCTCTCCTTAACCTGCTTAATCAGCTTAGACCATAGCAACTGCTTTCCAAACATACAAACAGAGCTCTTAGATATGTAGAGATAGAGGAGAAAAAGGCATCAAGGACTCAGAGTAACACACTGCAGAGATTAATGTTCCCTCCCACCACGCAGAGTATTTTTATTCTGCTGTGATTTTTAAGATAAACGTGGAAGACAAACATGCAGTACTTTTTCCACTGAGGAACCATCTCGGGAGCACTGCACTCCCTGTGCCATGAAATGCACTTCTCAAAATGTGAGCAGAATGACATTGGAGCGGTGCGATTAAAATCAGGATCAGACTCGTTCTCTGGTGAAAAGGCAGCACACTGTGAGTACAGATAGATGGCTGCTGAACAGGTTTCTTGACTTTAACAACCTGAAACTAAACACCATTAATCCAAGGAAAATAAGATGAACAGAAACCCACTATGGTCAACTAAATGGGGAACCGACATCAGCACAAAAGTGCTGAGTAGCACACCAGTGCAAGGGATGTGCTGAAATTCCTCAGGAGAAATGCTGGGTCAACTGAGCAGGGAAGAAAGATAAATATGGATGCCATAAACACAACTCCCAAATGTATATGAAAGAAGTTTGAGGTTGGGTGTATATTTCCGGTATCTAAATGTTTACCAAATATTTTAAAACAGAGGACTAAACCATCAGTAAACACAGGCAAGTGAGTTCTCTTGAATGGTTCTGGTGACCATTTATGTGTTCGTTTTGAAATAAGCATGCTCCATCACCCCAGCCCCTCTGCCTGAGTGTGATGTAGCGTCAGCCCTCACCACCAGCCTCTCCCAGCGAGCAGAGCTGACTGAAGAAACCACATTTGTTCTAAGAAGTTACCCGAAGGCTTCCAAATAGCAGCATGGAGACCTATATCTGGACTGTCTGTTCCTTAGGGAAGAGGCATGCAGCTTGTGAAGCATTGGGGTGAAGTATGAACAGTAATGTTGATAAATTTTGCACCGGTTAGGACTGGTACACATGAACTCAGTTTCATCGCTAGGTGTAAGAAAAAGCAAAGCTCAGCAAATCGGGAGGTCAGCATTGTTCAAATCACCGTGCAGCACAAGTAATAACCACAGCCCCATAGTGATTTCATAGATTCACATTGCATAGCATCACCACAAGCAGATCCCATGGGAAGCTCTTTTCCCCTGTTTTCTGCCTTGCCCGGAGACACTGTTCACCCTAGATGAGCGTGACCTATGTCACTCAGTACAAAGAAAAACCAAACACACTCCTCAGTCCACTACTCTCTTTCATCACCTCCACTGTCACTGTATACTCTGCATTTTAAGAAAAATACACATCACACTGAGGTTTAAAAAGCCATGTTGAATCTTGCTGTGATGAACTGCATCAGTGCTGGCAGAAAGTTGACTCTTTCAGACTTTTCAGAGCAAGAAGTTATGCTGTTCAGAGCCTGAGAGGCCAAGCCCAGGAGCTTGGTTATCGGTGTACAAAGCTGTCATCATACAGAGCAGTATCACTGAGTGATAGGGCAAGCCTGTGAAAACAGATAGAGTTTCCCTAAAAACCCTACCTAAAAAAATAAAAATCAGTGGTAGCAATCCCACAGCATTATTCTTTAAGTCACCTATTTAAAATCACTTCTTTTTTTCTAGCTACCCTAGGGTGCGGCATATGTTTTCAAGTCTAGCTATACAGTGAGGATGTTTTCGTGCCAAGTACTGCAGACCACACAGAAGAAGCTGCAATTAATGGCATTTCAGTGTTCTGCATTGCTGATCTACTTAACAATCCATTTTCGAGGACATTTTAAAAGTTGTTTAGCTGACTGCCAAAAATGAGGATCATTAAAAATAGATTCGCAGCTGTTCGGGAAAGCTGAGATATAATTTTGTCTTTATTATGCCTTATTGCAGATGTTATTGATTTAGTCTCACTGCATTTCGGTGGGCAATATCAATTCACACTGTCTTTGACTTTGGAAACTGGGAATTCCATTTATTCTTATTTTTAGAGCTCACAGTATAGAAGGAGGCATAATAACCATGAAGTGAATTTGGGAGAGAGACTCTTTGTGTGGCAGCACTATTGTTCAGGTGATCAGAGCTGATAAGCTCATCAAATCACCCCTATCCAGTGGGCCTCGGATTACAGCAGAATGTGTACAAAACATGCCCTGAAACTAGTAGGTGAATCTTACATGAGAAGGCCCTACAGTCTTAGACCAAATACTACAGATTAGAGACAACAAAGTGTGGATGTGATCATGTGCCATCTTCGTGCTGCTGCTTTTTTTCATTATACGCTATTCTCACTGCAAGTTGGCACTATTCAGAATAATAATTCATAGTGAAATATCCCTAAACATATGATAACATTGCCAAACACAGAAGTCGCTTTCTGCTCCGAGGAAGTTTCATGGTGAGAGTTTTCACATGCAGCTGCAGAAACTGGGTCTGCGTGTGTGCAGGTATTTATGCGTTTGTGTGTATGTATATGTAGGATCAAATGCTGCTCTTTGTGAGTGAAGATTCAGCTCACTCTGTCATAATCAGCTTAACCAGCAGCAGAAGACTAAATTCCCTTATTATTTGATCAGTAGTGTAGAAAGACTTCAAGAGTTCATTTGACAGAAATTGCATAAATAATTCTTGGGATCTTAAATAAAATGCATATGTAAAAGTGCAAAGGACAAGGAGTAAGAAGAAAAATGGTAATAATAGCGTAAACACTGAATTATGCATTAAATAAACTCAGTCAACAAGCACCACTCATACATGGTTTTGATTGTGTAACCCTTTTAACGCTGCCCTTTTGGCTAATGAACAATCTGCAAATACTCTTCCTCTGTCCAACCAGTTACTTTAAACAGTTGTGCCTCTTAAACACCCTCACACTGACTTCGGTGAGCCTTCTCGCTCAGCCAGGCTTTAATGCTTTGTAGCCATTTTCAATGGAGTGAAAGACAACTAACGCCGCAGCCCTCTCCTTTATTGTGCTGAAGAGGACCCACACATGACCAGCGTGTGGGTTGGGAAGGCAGCTGTGGCATTGTTAGCCAGCGCTCGCTTCCCACATCCAGCACTACCCTGGGATGAATGAACCCACCGCAGGCAATTGTCACCCACAGCATTCCTAGCTCTTTGTCTGCTTCCATTTCTTAATCCAACAGGCTTCCGAGACTACGGTCAGCTCTGTGCACATGGCTGGTTTTCGCCTTGGGAGTGTTCATCTCAGACGCCATGATGTGGGACAGTCTTGCTGCTTCCCCTGAGTACAGATCAATCTGCAGCAAAGGAAAGGGACAGGCATTTTGCAGCAAAGAACACCTGGTTTTGGTAAAAATATCATTTTTTCTGCAGAACTGCTGAGAATGCCTAACGTTTTGCAACCTCCAGAAGGCCTTCATAAAGGACTGGAGACTGTAAATCCCACACTAGTGTTGGCAAGCCTTCAACTATACTGCGTCTATGTGTGCGAGTAAGTGCACACAAATTCAAGTAAAGGAATTCACAGGTTGTCTCATGGAGTCTTAAAAGGAACCCAAAGCTCTTTATAGACCACAGTGTATCTCACACCCACAGAAGGACCTCTCTACAAGAAGGCCTTTACACATTGAGGCCTGAATTGGGAGCATCTTGGAAGAATGGAGAGCTGAATGATCCCTTGAGGCACCGAGCCTTCTGCTACTACTGAGACTAGTAATCGAAATCCCATGCTTTGCTAATTTAATTCTTCACACAACAGAGTAGAGTACATGTGCTGAACTTAAAGCATAGGAGCTTTCAAAGGAAGAAGGATGATTCCTGTACTTATGTTTATGTGCTTTGCAACTTCGAGCTTTGGTCAGACAGTATTCATTAAGGGTATGTATGGCCTCAGGAGATGCTGTGAGCTGACATAACTCACTTTAGCCAAAAGAAAATTGCACTTTTCTTCCTCACTGTTCCCATTCTTGGCCATGTGATCCCATCACTTGACATGTGCTGGTGCTGATTCTCATGGGACCAAAATCTACATGACAAAGAGGTGGAAAGGCACATCTGGGGAGGAGGACAAGCAGGTAGAAATGGATGGAAAAGGAGAAAGCCTCTTGTCTTTCACTGGGCTTGTCTGTCTTTTGAACTTGTGCTGACATGTGACTCTCATCAACAACACATGGAGACAACTGAACATCAGGATTAGCACTCTCAGCATTTTTTTCTGACCAAAACCCCACATCTTTACAGAAATTCTTGTGTTTCAGCCAAGACATGTGAATGTGTAACAGAGAAGGAAGGTAAAGAACTACACTGTGTTTGCAGGAGCATAAATCCTTTTGGGCAGCACAGACTGCTTCCCTGTTCTTTGGCCAGGAACCTCATCTCTCTCAAAGAAGGTGGACATGGTCCTTGCTTGTTGGCTGACACACAAAGGATGAAACTGGTACTTAAAAACATGAACTGCTATTGCTTTAACTTGTAGCTGAAGGCTGTAACAATATGTCTCTGTTTCAGATTGGTGGCTGAGAGGCATCCTGTTGGCCCTTGCTACCTGTCAAATTTCTAAGTTTTAACAGAAAGTAGTAAAGGACTGTATTCTTTACACCTCAATCTAGCTTTGACCCATCAGCCCAAGGGTGCTCGCCATCTAGTCCTATTAGTTACTGCTTTTGTGGTTTGCCTTTCACCGATACTCCAAATCTGTAAACTTCACCAGTGATATTGCAGCATAGCTGTGGCCCTTGTTTTGGGTCCTTACTTGATTTTCATATTTGATATTTGATTTGAGTCCTTATTTGATCTTGTCCTGGCCACTTTTACATGTAACCCTAAATGTGTGGCTCTTGGGAAGCTCTGTGCAAACATTTCCTAAGTGTTTCTGTGCACTGTGTGGCATTTTTCAGCTGGACCACATGGACTTTCTCTTCAGGGAAATAGCTGAGGTTCCCACACCCATCCATCTTTGCTCTCAGTTGCTATCTGATCTCTGGGGGCTCCACTGCAGTGTTCCCACACTGTCAGGCAGAGCTGCCTTCCTGCTTCTTTCACACTGGTTAACAATATCTTGCCTCTTCTGACTCTCAGCTTCCCATTGCTTTGTGGGTGCTCTGTGCTCAAATTCTCATTTGAAGCTGAACCATTTTCGGGGTCTGCTGAGGAATTCTGTGCTCCATTGTCTGAGTACGGAGTCACAACAGCCAGACCTTGCCAAAGGCACTGCAATGTCTTATTCTCAGTCCTTGCCTGAGTGTCCTTCAGACAGCCTCATTCTTGCTTGGAAATGCAGTAAAAAAAATTAGCATGGCTAAAAGCATGATGATTATTCAGGTTCATCTCTCATGATGCAGTCAAGTGGCTCCTTTTGTGTTCTTCTCTTCACTCTGCATGCTCTGCAGTGTCCCACATGTTCCCTTCTTTAGGCAGTTGTGCCATGCCTCTGTCTTTTCCCCAAGTGAGAAGAATGGACACACCACACAGGGGAAGACCCTTCCCTCTGACATTTAGACAACTGCAATTCAGGTGTATAGAGATGAACTTGTCCATTGCAGATCCTTGCTCAGTCAATGGAAAGAAATAATTTTAAAACACATCAAGCTTATTCAGAGAAGTACTTCAAAATAAAGCATATAATGACCCACGCTTTACTGACAGCACTGGATACATCTTCAGGGACTAAATCAGGATCCCAGTGTAGGGACATGGAGTTCAATGAGAAAAAAAAAACCCAAAACAAAACCCAACAAACCTCATCTTGTGTTCTCATCCCTCAGCAGATAGGACTGTCTCATCTGCTGCTGCATTTGCAGCTGGTGTTTGTCCCAGTCCGAAAGTACTAAGCATTTTACTGCCTCGAGTACCCTGTTCTGTTTGATGCCTGATTTGACTGCTTAGCACTACCTTTGTGAAGGGCTTTTAGGCAGCTTGGTAGATTGTGTCTTTTATTGCTTAAAAGATTTGTGAAGCCTCAGTAGAGACAATGGGCAATGTCATTTTCTCTCATTCCAGTCTAATGTTGAGTGCAGTCCACAATGGCTTATTCACCACACCACTTGTTGTCAGAAGGCACATTTCACTAACAGCCACAGGCAAACTGGCAAACATGTTCCCTTCACAGAAACAGAATGGGTCATTCTCAGCCCAGACATTTCCCCTTTCTGTATTCACATCATCCCTACTTACAAATGCTACAGGCTGATGGCTTCAGAGCAGTGATGCTGCTAGATTTCCTTTCCCAGCATCACCCTTTACCTCATGTTGCTCCACAGAGTAGTGATGTTTTATGGTATGTGCCTGGCTTAAGTGATCTCTATGCTTTCAGATGCCCACCTGGGGCTTCTGACTAACCCCACCATGTGGCAGCTGCCTTACGGCTTTGCAGTACTCTGCTGCATGTGCAGAGCATCTGGACATTTCCACTGATGGAGGCATTTCCTGAATGAGCCCGAATGTGTCTCAGAAGGAGAAGGGAGCTCAGCAGAGATTGCCAGATGCCCAGACGCACTGGCCTCAGTCTCCTCTGCTGCATGTAGTCTGTGGTTGGTCTCATACCCTTTAGCAGCTCCTGTAGCGTGGTATCACAAGCACAGATTGCCTCTTGCTCAGGTTTCCTTTTCCCCAGTGATACAATTTCTTCCATAAAAGACAGATGATGTTGGACCTACTAGGGTCCTGCTTGTGCCCACTACCTGCTATAGGTACAGCAAGCTCAGCTGGCCTACTGTGACCAGACAGGTTCGGGCAGGGGATTTATTTTACTGCTATTCTCAGTGCATTAGGATGAACACACTCAACATCTCACTTCCCACAACTGTGCTCTTTAGACACTCAACACAACTAGTGGAGCATAACATGACTCTTCCCCTCCAGAGCCTGGCCAGCTCCAGCTCACCGGAGGTGCTGGTATGACATCGCAGCTGGCTCCAATCCGGCTGGCACCCAAGCAGCCCCTGAGCCCATGGGGCCTGGGCTGTGGGCAGCTCTCTCCCCTGCCTGCCATCCCATGAAAGTCCTTGTGCAGAACTCCTTCTCTGCAGTGGATATCTGTCTGCCTGTCCCGTCACTGCCTGCGTTGCTGCTTTTCTTTATTTCATGAAAGAAGAGCTGTGCTGGGGTACAAGATGGTCCTGCTTCTCTCACCTCACGTGTGACACTCCTCTAGACAAGACCAGCTGTCTCCGTCCGGCCTGTGGTGAGGCTGTACATCCACCTGGTGTCCAAACAGCAAAGTGGTGGTCTGGCTTTAGTCCCCTGGCCCCGGGCAGCGCTTGCCTTTCTCCCTGAATGCAGCTCTTATGTCTGCCTCTCAGGGAAGATACTTCAGCAGCTCTCTCGCTGTGGTATTGCTCCTTTCCCCAGGTAGATCAGATGCTGCCTAGTTGTAGGACGTCTTTCTCAAAGGTCAGGTATTTATACTGCAAAAATACCATTAGGTCCCCTAGGCAGTGGTGTCTCTAAACAGGGCCTTTCTGATTTCAGAGTTAAAAGGCAGTTTGACCCTTCACATCCCCACTCCCTCAGCTATCCTGCCTTCAGGTGAAAGCAGGATCTCCCCAGCCACTCTGCCTGGGGTTACGGTGGTCATCAGCTCTTCCTCAGCCAGAGTTTGCTTCTGGTGACTCTGTCTAACTGGCTGCTCATCCTTTCCTTTCCTTTGTACTTTTTAATCTTTCATCTCCCTTTGCAGCACATTTGGTGTGTTCTGAAACATTTCTTAATATGGAAATGCAGCTTTTTCACCGGTCAGAGGACCAAAATCTGCCTTTGCCCTTTATGCAGAGGGCTGGCCAAAGAGCTTGAGCAGGATCTCTGCTAGCATTTAAGCCAGGAGACCCCACATCTGTCAGTGTCAACCCAAAATATTTCCTCCTCCCGAGAATGTGTCAGATTCTCTGCAGGTGTTACCCGCCCAGCGTTACGTCCTAGTGTCCTGGCTATATCCCCGATCTATCGAGGCTGTTCCAGCCTTAGCTACAATGATTTTTCTCCCCCGTTTGCAACGTATTTACTTCCCTCATTCCCCATAATTAAAGTGACAGCAGTTCTCACCATAAAAATCCATGCCCCTCAGTCAGAACCGCTTTTTAACTTCAGCTCAAACTAAACCCGAAGCCTTGCTGCCGCCTCTTTGAGAAACCCGGAGCCACCACAGCTACAAGGATTAAGCTAATTAATAAAAAAATATATATAAACACGCCCGCAGCCGGCGCAGGCGGGTGCACTGGGGGGGTCGAGCTCGCT